>NC_057814.1:518443441-518675322 GCF_018294505.1 Triticum aestivum
ACACCAACACACAAGCACATTAACACCCCTCTCTCTTCTAAAGTCCGGACCCCAATATAGGTCTCTATCACTTTGTCTCTTGGGCATGCACACATCTCTTCCCCCACTCTCTAGCTAGGTCTCCCGGCATCTCTCTTTCCCAAGCACACACACTATGTAGAGTGTATCGTTCCCATACACACAAAACGCCGCCCCCAAACGTCTATCTCCCTAGTTATGTGGTTCTCGCACACTCACCTCACACACCACCCCCACTGCAAAACAAGCACACTTTGTCTCCTTGTGCACCACTCTCCTCTTTCTATCTCTCCCACATGCGGACCCGCCCCAGCTCCTCCCTGTATACATATATGTCGTGACTCTTTCCATAGCTCCCTAATGTATCATCGTTCTTGATCTCGCACATTGTTCTCTACACCATCTATTCTAGATCTCTCATGAAGTCCCTATCACACACATGATGACTCGCTTCCCTTGCGTCTCCGTACATAGGCCAATTTCAAACAACATCAACATTGTCTCCCTATCTATACGCCATTTATGGACACAAACGCCCCCTCTCTTCCTCTCTCTCTCTCTCTCTCCGTCGCTAGCTCTCTCTCTTGCTCGCTCTCACACCCCTCTTCCACACACACTCGATGTCTCTTCCAAATAGTCTGCTCCCCCCGCCCGCACCCATGCTATCCCGCTACTACACATGTCACACCATTCCCCTTCCCTTATACTAGGTTTACATCATTAGTGGTCTCTCTACTCCACATACACACACTCCCTCTCATACACAAACGCGCGCACAAACGCACACAGACACGCACAAACACCCATTAATCTGGATCCTCATCTCTCCCCATGTCCGCATGTGTATATCGCACAATCACTCTCTAATTATGTATATGTGTCTCCACGTTACACAACACAAAGCCCCATGTACATGTCTCTCTCTATCCTCCACACACATAGACACAAAGAATTTGTTATCATTGCCTCAGTCTCTAGACACACACGCACACTGTCTCTCTCTCTCGCAAACAAGCTCAACAAGGGTTTCCCCGTGAATAACTTATTGTCCATTCATCAAGAGTCGTGGCAGTACGGCGAACATGAGACGTGAAAAATAATAAATCTACACGTGCTTAGACCACCTAGTATGACTACTAGGACTAGAGCAAGCCAAGAAGCGCGCCGCCGTCACCCCCTCCTTATCGGCGACGGGAAAACCTTTGTTTTACACAGTCGATAAGTCATTGTGCTAAGGCCTCACATGCTGAGGCGTTGAATAGAATGTAGATGCTAGTTTATGGAAACAAGTATCGATAATACGTTTGTATCTCCATACTTATATTTCTTATCTTAGAAAAAACCGAGTTGGTGATGATGGTACGCGTGCCATCTTGCAATATAGACCGTCCGATCTATATCTTACTGATGGAAGTTAAACTAAAAGATGCCCGCACCCCTCTCCACATTTGCAGACAAGGCCTTCCCTTGTTCATCCTTATCTCCAACAACCTCATTGTTGAGCAATTAAGAAAGGAAGCCTCTGGAAAAAACTGGCCTGGTGGCCGCTGCCGGCGTCGTCAATCCCCATGCCTCCGCTCAGTCCGACCACAAATCACCACCACGCCCCACTCCTCTTCACCTTATCTCCTATTTCTCGAGATATCATTAGTTTTTCACATGGGTTTACTCCAGCATGGGTCAATCACAACGAGTGTTTTTATAAAAAAATGCATCTTGATGTTCCGTGCAATGCACGGATCTTGCTAGTACTCCTATAGAAGACTAAGTTGGTGATGATGGTGTGTCTGCCATCCGTCGTTTGTGACCATTAGATCTACATCTAACGACTGTGAGGTAAGTTGTTGCCTTTTCTCACAAACATCCCACTTGTCTACCAATTTGCAGAAAAACCCATAATTAGTATCTTAAAACCAATAACATCCCTCCCTGACCTCACCAAAACAGCCCAGGGAATATATTCTAACTGAAACATAATATATCTCTAGTGATATATGCATATCAAAATTAGAGTGTTTTGTATCAAGTTTGTGAATAAGTATTATTCTAATTATAATTCGTTGCAACGCACATGAACATTGCTAGTATTTCCAACCATGCAATTTTTTCCCTAGTATTCCATAGTTTCGAGTTTTCCATCAAGATATTAGTCACTCATGGTTGATATTTACTTTCAATCATGTACACATATGCACTATGTAACTAGCCTTGCTTATCGGGTTCCAAAGCTTAACTTTCACTCCTACTTACAATATGTACAGTATTTAACAAAAAAATACCACTTTCAACCAGCCCTAGGAAGAATCTATTGTACAAAAAATAGCAAGAACATACCCAAAATTTCTTAATCCACACCAAAAAATACTACCTACCAATTAGGTTAGTTTAAACCCATTTATGACAGGGTTGGCCCACATGTCCGTGCTGACGAGGCAGCTTAAACCAACACATTTTGTTTGACCGTTGACACGAGGGACCCACATCTGACCTTCTATCCTGTTTTCCCCCTCAAATCATTATTTTTCCTGAACATTACTTCAAACAGTACTGATGTGTGTTCGTCGGTGGCGCCGGTGATGAGCGAGTTGGCCGCCGCTCTGCCGGACGGGCCGGACGCCGCGCTGGCCTCCGCACGGGTTGGCAGGCTGGCCCGAGCGTGACTCACGAGCGAGCAAGCCGCCGCACTGGCCTTCGCTCGAGCCAGATGGCTGGCCTTAGCGCGCGCGAGCAAGCCACCGCGCCGCCGTGCTAATCTAGCTAGCAAACCTTGCAGAGAAGCAGCTGGACGGAGCTATCTTGGCTAGCTAGCGGCTGCGAGCGCCGGGCGGAGCTGGCATCCGGGCTGCCGCAAGATGGGCTCCGCACCGCCGACGGTTTTGACCTCGCCTTCTGCCGGCGGCAGTAGCTGTGTCCCATGGCCGAGGATGACTAGGTGGACGGGCCGGAGGTAGGAGGTCACTCGGGGATTTTTGTGCAGACTGACATGTAGGTCCCACAAGTCATAACTCCTGGTCGAATAGAAGGCATTGACTTAATGGGCGACATGGGCCCTGTTTGGATACTTTAAGTCAGAGGTTAGATTCTAACCCTGAACTAACTCTAACCAAAGTGGTGTTTGGATGGTAGGGTTAGATTGACAACAAATGTATCCAAACAGGGCCATGGGTTGAAACGTGCCTATAACGGCACTTTGTAGAGTAGTCGTTTCTTGGTAGGGCTGGTTGGTAAGAGCATGTACAATGGTTGATAAGGTAGTCTTATCTTAAGTCTGCCACGTATGCAAGTGGTAGTAGTTTCTTGGCATTATTAGTGGTTTCTTGCATTATTAGGGGTTTCTTGTAAGGAACAATGTACTACTAGCGACAAAAGGCGATTCTAGGTTGCGTTGTACTCCAACGAGTACTACTAGTGGTCGCGGGGGTGTATACCTCGTTTTGTGGGTTCAATCCCGGCCGAACGCACGACGGCCTTTTTTAAGTTGTAACTTCGCTGCGAGCCAATATTTTACACAGGTAGTTTGAGTTTGAAGTCAAACGGACGTGCGGCACCACAATCTGGGTGCACTAGATAGCCTAGCCACGTGAACGGGTTTTCCTTCCCAGCATCTCGTGGCTCACGTGCTCGCCCTAGCCGCACCTCGCTTGCAGCTTCCTCATCAGCTAGTAGCATATTTAAACTACTGCCTCCCAATTAAGCCCGAGGAGCCGGAAAAGCCTGGCGGGGCATTGGGAACTATGCAATATGGCTCTGTATGTAAAGTGCTCTACTACTACTCTGTAGCTTGTGGCGTTGCACGCATGGACTTCACTCCATTATCGGCTCTACTATAAAAGAAATTCCTCTTGACGTGTTTTTTTTTGAAACGGAGGCAAAAGCTTTGCTTCATCTCATTCATAAAGAAGGAACTACTAACTAATAATCCCCAAGTGCAAGGAATCAATGTAGAAATTTCCAAAGGTGGAAGTGATAAGTATGGAGTGTCGAACCCACAAGGAGCTAAAGGTAAGATCAATATTCTCTCAAGCCCTATCTGCCACTAATATGACTCTACGTACACCGAACGTTTGCTTCCAACTAGCAACGATAAATAAAACTATGTTGTGGTTATGAAGAGGATAACTTTGTATGATATCGGAGAGCTAAAATATAAAAGTAGGTGCTGTTATCATAAAGTTAGAATATATTACTAAATATTATAAATAGCCAGTGTGGAATAATGGTGGATCGGTGTGCGGAATTGTCCTAGGCAATTGTTAACAAGACTGATAGTCGTCATTGCAATTTCATATGAGGGAGAGGCATAAGCTAACATACTTTCTCTACTTGGATCATAAGCACTTATGATTGGAACTCTAGCAAGCATCCGCAACTACTAAAGATCATTAAGGTAAAACCCAACCATAGCATTATAGCATCAAGTCCTCTTTATTCCCATATGCAACAATCCCTCTTACTCGGGTTTGTGTTTCAGTCACTCACCAACCCACTATAAGCGAATCATGAACGTATTGCAACACCCTACAGCGGGAATCCCTCACGCTTGCGCGACACGGAGGGCACCATAGGACAGCACCAAAATAAAACATACAACTCGTACCAATCTATATCATCAATCAACCCAAGGACAAAAGATATCTACCCAAAACATCATAGGATGGCAACACATCATTGGATCATAATATGTAGCATAAAGCACCATGTTCAAGTAGGGATTACAGCGGGGTGCGGGAGAGTGGACCGCGTAAAAGAGATGAGGATGGTGATGATGATGGTGATGTTGATGAAGACGATCACCGTGGCGATGATTCCCCTCCCGATGGCACTCCAGCGCCACCGAGAGAGAGGAGGAGAGGTTCTCCCCCTTGTGCTTCCTCCTCCATGGCCTCCACCCTCTAGTCCTTGGCCTTCATGGTGATGATGGCCCATCCGGGATACTCCTCCATGGCCACCGGTGATGATGGCCCCCTCCGGCAGGGTGCCGGAGAGGGCCAAGATTGACTTCTCGTGGCTATAGAGGCTTGCGGCGGCGAAACTTCCGATCTAGGTTTCTTTCTGGAAGTTTGGGTATATATGAGAGGTGTTGGCGTTGATTTCACGTCAGCGGGGTTTCCGGGCTGTCCACGAGGCAGGGGGCGCGCCCCCCACCCTCGTGGGCAGCCCGGGACTCTTCTGGCCAACTTCCGGTACTCCGTGGGCTTCTTCTGGTCCAAAAATGATCTCCGTCATATGGCTCGTCAATTAGACTCCGTTTGGTTTTCCTTTCCTACGATACTCTAAAACAAGGAGAAAATAGAAACTGGCACTGGGCTCTAGGTTAATAGGTTAGTCCCAAAAATCATATAAAAGTGTATAATAAAGCCCATTAAACATCCAAGATAGATAATATAACAGCATGAGTGCTTCATAAATTATAGATACGTTGGAGACGTATCACTAACAAAGTTCGACGAGATCCATTACACCTCCACAAATGGAAGCGAAAAGCCTAGTCTCGCTGTATCAAATAACTCAAATGTTCTGCCCCCACAGTAACCGTCGCTGATAAACAGGCTGCTAGTGTGAGCGTGAGAGGAGCGGCTGAGTAGGCCAGCTACGTGAGAGGAGCGGCTGAATAGAGCACCGAGAGTACCCACTAGGCCACTACGCAGGTGTACTTTCCCTGCATTGATAGTACAGTGATGGTTCTAGAGAACAGTAGTACCCTCCACTTCCAATTGTAGCTCCTTGGCCCTGAGATTCAAGAGTTCAAAACTGGTGCACTATACTAGAAGTATAGTACATCGCACTACTAGTTGAGAAAGGAGTACTAGTACTGCTACAGTACGAGTACGTACTCCTCCGTCACATAATGTAAGACGTTTTTTGACACTAGTTGGCGTGGACAAAAAATAGCAAAAACAAACCCAAAATTTTTTAATCCACGCCAAAAACTACTAGCTAGTGAAAACAATTTCTTACTAGTGCTATTATTTACAGTATAATGCAATCCCATAACGTCCCATAATGCTAGTACTAGTAGTAAATAATAGCCTCACCCCTTCACCAAGGAACGATCTACAGTTGGAAGGGAGGAGGCCCTGCAGTTACTACGCTCTTATCTCCTCCTCGCCAGTTCCCCTCCCCCTGAAGAGAAGGCAGTCCGTCGCTACTCCCATGGATTCGCCAGGCGGTTCTCCTCCTCGTCGGGGCTGGGAGACCTTGGACGACGATCCTCTGGAAGAAATTGCACGCCGCTCCGACGTCCTCACCGCCGCAAGACTCGGTGCTTCCTGCACCAACTTTTTCAAGACGGTGCTTAAAATGGCTTGGGAAAAGGCCATGCTTGTTGGTCTTCCATGCGTCCTCGAGGAGAAGGTTCTTCTATGGGACAATCCTTCGAACAGTCCACCGCTCCCCGGCCATGGTTGCACGTTGACTCCGCTAGAGTTGCCGGCATTGAGAGGTAGTTGGATTTTGTCCGATGAGCAGGTCAGTAATGGACTTTGATCATGTAGTACTTAGTTATACCATTTCCATCCCGGAATTTCTCCGCTGCCCACCGTCTTATATATAGGTCTGGGTCGGTGCCAATGAAGATTGGCTTGCATACCTCCGGCCGAATACCACCATCATTTTGCACAACATCCACAGCAGTGCAGCCGTTCCGGCAGACCCCTTCTCCACCATTGGGATCGGCCTTCCGGACTGGCTAGTCTTTAATAGGTATGATGATGCCTACATGAGATTGAAGAAGATAGCAATTCCGGAGCCGCCGACAAAGCGACGCGGCTACGACGATTACTATTTCATCACGGTGTTCGACATAAGGATTGCCATCAATGCAAGAGGCAGTAACTGCTGAGGCTGGCGCATGTTGGCGGCGGCAGATTTGTACCCCTACACGTTCGAAGACGCCGTGCGCCATCTAGGCCGCATCTTCGCGGTGACAAGCCAGGGGACTTGTTTCGTCTGGTTACCATCCTACGGTACAGGAGATTACAAACGGAATGCACAAACCATCATTTGCATCCCTAACGGTACTCCATTATTTTGCAGGGACCAGTCATCCCGCGATCAAAATAAGAACGCTGATCCTGGATGTGCATCTGCATTCGCGATTCGGTCTAACCTGAAACCTTGTAGCTGACTTTGGCATATTGGGATCAACTATCTTAGCAGTCGTTACCCATGGTACCACTGATGTGCAACATGGTCACACAATCTACCACGATCGGACCGTCACCATCTACCCAGGTATTCCATTTTTTAACCCTCTCGCCTTCTCTTTCATTGTTGTACTAGTACTCTACTTACGTACTAGTAGGAGTATTTTTTACCTTGGAGGACGCGTATAGCTAGCTAGGCCCTTGAAGACTTGAACCCACTAGCTGCCACCATTTTTGTTCTTCCATGTCTTACTATCTCATCCATGTAGCCAAGAGTGGCTATATATAATAAGCCGGTTATTTTACTTCCTCTATACCGGAGTAGTACTATTTGCTGCACAGTATTACTGACCGCCATATTTGAGCACAACATTATTATGCATGGACCTTGACTATTTACGTCACCATGTGTCCAGATCTGAGATGCCGCGTGTACTAGATGAACGGCGCCGAGTTCGACCCCCGTGATGCTACGTGGGTGCCGAGGAACACTCTTGGAGAGTACTCGCTTTTCATTGGGGACAGCTACCCCATTGTGAAGTGGATGCCACCTTTCGTGCATGACACGGAAGGCCTGCCGTTCATGAAGTATGGTTGTTTCTTCACTGCGCACCGCCGGATGAACGACATGCTGGGACACGCTATCCCTGATTTATGCCGCTTCAGCTTGGATGAGTCTTCATCGTATGGAACCGGACTAGAAAGCTGCGACAATGATTCCCGTTGCCCACATTTATGGTTTGTGCCATCCATGAAGAACACCTAGGACTGGAACCTGGAGGAGGACATGTAGCCCATCTATAACGTGTAAGTGGAGTACGGTAAATTGTGAACGATAGCGCTGTGAATATATGTAGACTAGTCGTGCACAAATTTATCACATGAATTGGAGATGAACTTGTGTGGCATACTGGCATTTGTCCTTTAGAATTTATTACTAGTAAATGTGTTATGTGTACGTGCAACTTGTCTGGTTGTTGCACGGGCTCCAACACGCTCTTTGAGAAAAAAAGGTGGCACAGCTTTGGATATACGTGATGTGGCGGCATCATACAGTAGCATCGTTCGCTATAGTTGTAGTACGCTCCTACTAGGACGACAACTCCTATAAAACCTTGCGCTTGGCTCTTTGCCTCTTCAGGAGGTTCAACAGTTCGTACTCGTGTGAACCTTGCTTGGCTCTTCGCCTCTTCGGAAGGTCCAACAATGATGATACTACAATACACATTATGCTTCTGGCAATCTGAGACCGATTGAACTGTTGCACGTCCACCATGAGGGCGAGGGAGAGGGAGAGGGAGAGGGCGCTGTAGTCAAAACCCTCTCCTCATCCTGCGAACCACCACGCGTCTGGGCGAGGGAGAGGCATAGTAAGCAAGCTTCTCCTTGTTCGGCGAGTTGACGGGACACATCAAAGCAGTACTAGTACTAGTCCATACTGCGTCCTTTCCGGTTAATATGGCTTAATTTGAAACGAGAAAAATACACTGGCGGTCAACGTATGTAACAATACGCTCTTTACGGTCACTATATATAGTTTTGCGGTGACTATACGATCACTAGCTCATCGTAGAGCACTATATTGCACCCTACTGACAGGCCACATAGTCGACGTGGCACTTTGTTGACTAGTTAAATTGTCACCTGGTTTCTGGGTCCCACCTGTCAGTTGGCAGAGCAAAGAAATCAGCTAAAAAACAAAGAGTGTAGTACATCTACACTTCCAATGCATTTAGCCTTTAATCTAAATTGATATTGATTGACTAATGCACCAACTTGTGCTCTAGGTATAGGCTACGTGTCTATCCTTAATTACAGCATGCAACGACCTTCATTTAATCTTCTTCTATCAATGGTCGCATGCACACATAATGCTGCTACTTTTGGGCGTTAATTATGCCCTGGTCAATGTGTAAATCTCTAAATGTACAGTCTTTCACGGACGTAGGGAGTAGGTTGAGCACTTGAGCGTGAGCGTGTGTGTTGCGTGCATCCATGTGTACGTGTGAGTGTTGCATGTTGCATGCATGCATGCATGGATGGGGCTTACTCCCTCCCATTGACATGTTCATATTTCAAGGTTCCTCTGTTCCCTCCATATGGTGATACTCCCTCTGTTCCCAAATACGGAGTAAACTCCTCCCTCTGTTCCCAAATACGGATTAAAATCCTCCCTCTGTTCCCCAATACGAAGTATTTTTCTTTCTAGAGATTTCAACAAGTGACTACGTACGGAGCAAAATGAGTGAAGTGAGCGTAGAGGCATAGGATTAATGTAGAAAGGAAGTCTTCGCGATCCATTATTCCCCATCTCGGTCAGAGAGAACTATTCAACTAGTCTTCGTAGTGAAGTGACAATACACGCTGCAGCAGATGGGACACTTAATTAATAAGCTGAACCAGCGTGTTGGTGTTACTAAATCAGCCTTACCCAGTACTGCCATCATGTTTGCCTGTAGAGCATGCTTCTGTCCTCCATTAACTGACATATGGGCCCTCTTGTGGTAGACCCACATGTCATCGGTGTAACTATTTACACTCCGAAGGACAGTATATCCTAGTAGTAGTTGTAGAATTGAGATTCAATGCACTTTCTTCCCCGTCTTCCACTCTTCTTCCTCCTCTCTTCCCCATTGTCGGCCGCACACCATTTCCCCCCGCTCACTGCTCGCCCGCCCGCGCTATCTTCCTTGGTAGCTCGCGCGTACCATATCCCCCCGCTCACTACTCGGCCACACGAGGAGAAGCTTCTTTGCTCGCCCGCCCGAATCCACTTCCCCGCTGGCTCGCAGGCATCGAAAACCGCAATGGCAGAACCGACTGACACGCAGAGCCACGATTGGAATTCCCTCCCCAATGTTCTCTTGGAGCGGATCTGTAATCGTATGGACCTACTCAGCACCGTCTGTCTGGCCGCATGCTCGGTGTCTTTCTACCGCCTACTCGTCTACAACCGGCCAACTCTTTTCAAGACACCCTACTTGCTGATGCCCGATCCTCGCAGGTGGCCCAGACACCAACTTGATGATCCTACGGAGGTTGCCGTGGTGCCCCTCGACATGCTACCACTACCCGTCCACCTGTCCTTCATGCGCGGCCACTACTGGGCAGGCATGAAGGCCAACTGGATCGTCCCCATCCACCAATCCGGTAGTCCGTGGTGTCTCGTGGATATCTACACCCAGCGAGAGATCACCCTTCCATCTTTGGATATCGCCGCCACCGAGCCTCGCGGCCCGCCGGACACTCCTGCCTACTATGCGCGAGATGCGTCGAGCTTTTGGCTCGACCTCGGTTTGCTGAAGGTTGTAATCTGCGAAGTGCCCACACCATCAGAAGACTACATGGATTACAAGCTCATTGTCGTGTTCAACATGGGGTTAGTCTATCTGGAATCCGGTCGCCATATATGGTTATGGCTCATCGTCCATCCTCTTTACCCAACACTTCTGTCTGATGGTATAGTGCACGATGGCATCGTTTATACGGTCGACGCACAGATTGGCTGCCTATACTGGTGGAATCTATCATCGTGTAATTGTTCTATCTCATCTCATGTTTACCTTAAGAATACGACTGCCTGTTCATTGTTACAAATTTAGAATATATAGTATGTCTATAACCACATCATTGCTATATGTTCCTCTCATTTCCTAGAATTTTATGACCACACATGTTATTGTTAGAGTTGATATGAGAACAATTGGTATCTAATGATTGTTAGAATAGATATTATGAGTATAACCTCATGATTGCTATATGTTACTCTCATTTCCAGGATTTTTATACAACGCATGTTAAAAAAATTGCTTAGAGTTGATAAGATAATTGTAGTAAGTGCTATGGTAGAATATGAGTAGGCCCTGTCATATATGTTTTCCTCTCATTGTTACATGATGTTTGAACCATGATATATTGCTAGAATATGAAAGCCATTGGCTTATTTTTTTTAACTTGGGGTATGATTATGACCACGACATTGCAATTCTTTGTCTATGATATGTGTCACTGTTATAATAATCTTAATTCCACACATACTCTGAACATGATTATTTATTTTTGTCCTTTTGGTCTCCAATTTGAATTGTTGCAGCAGATGCAAATGCGCTGGCCTTCATGATTCCAGAACCTGGAATCATACCAGCCGATGGGTGGTGGTTTATCACTCGTTCAGCTGACGGTGGTCATTTGATGCTCATTTGCACGTACCAAATTGACCAAACCATTTCATCAAACCACATGCAGTACAATTCCTGGGGCGTTCGTGACATTGATGGCTATGGCTGCTTCATGTTCGAGAAAGATCCCAGCTCCGTTGGGCCAGGCGTATTCAACTGGAGGCGGGTTTACAGCCTCGGCAACCACTCCATGTTCCGCGGGCTCAATTATCCGATCATCCAACCAATCATCGATCATATCACCGGCGATGATTAGCGTGCTATGCAACTTCCATTTGCCAGGGGGGACTGTGTTTACACATCATACCATGGGTTTCATGAATCACCATATCCAGAGATTCGTTGACACAGCTTGTTGCCAGATAATCTTCAGTGTGTGAAAGGCATCAAGCTTCCATGCGATGGATGGCTTTTGCAAACCCGACATGCGGCGATGTGGTTCATGCCAACAGCAAATATGCACAACTTTATTCGTACTGATATGTAGACTGAGCCATGTATTCTGCTGCTGTAGCACGACCCTCTTTTGTTGGATATTATGTACTGTTGTTAGTTTGAAGCACTCCTCTAGTTTGAAGGATAGATACCTTTCTGGGATCAAGTGCATCCTAACTCACCTGCGCAGGATGTACTGATAATGATGATGGAGATGTTGTGCAGTGTGTGTGTATATATATATATATATATATATATATATATCAGTTAGGCTTCAAGCGCGTACTTGTTAGTTAAACCTATGGTTAACATGTGACACTAAATACGACTAGTAAGTAGTACAGTAGCAGTAGTAGTATACGTCGGTCAAATTATTCATCATGTCCACACATTGAATTGACGTGACAACACGCTGCACGTGAGGTGACACAAGAATCCCGACAGCGTGTTCGGGTATTCTGGACTTCAGATTTGG
The DNA here is from genome assembly GCF_018294505.1 of Triticum aestivum. NCBI lineage: Eukaryota > Viridiplantae > Streptophyta > Magnoliopsida > Poales > Poaceae > Triticum > Triticum aestivum. The sequence continues at coordinate 518,455,693 of NC_057814.1, forward strand.
AGTACCACTTATCTGTCAAAATCTTTCATCGTTCACTTAAAACAGTCGATTGATCATACATTGAGTACCATATAACTGGAATTAACCCATGCAAGTCGAAGAAGGATTGGCCGGTGCTGCCGGCTGGTGTCAAGTTCGATCCCACGGATCAGGAGCTGATCAAGCACCTTGAGGCCAAAGTGAGTGCTGACAGCGCGAGATCTCGCCCTCTCATCGATTTGTTCATACCAACCATCGACAGCGAGCATGACATATGCTACACCCATCTTGAGAAACTTCCAGGTAAGACACCGATCGGTCGTCTACTTGCACAAACATATTCCTTTGTTTATAGCTCTATTTTTCTTTTTAGACGCAGACCTGGTGAAGCAATTACAATTTGACAGTTAATAAAAAGTGAAACAAGTGACTGCAACATGACAAAGATGTTATGAAAATGCCAACTACGTACACCAAAACCTGTATTCGACAATACTGCAGGTATCACACTGAGTGGCCTAAGCAAGCATTTCTTCTAGCGCAATTCCAGGGCGTTCAAAAGGGGCACATGGACACGTCGCAAGATACAGTCGGAGTGCAGCATGCACGCCATGTGGCACAACACCGGCAATACCTTGCCGGTGATGGTCAACGGCCAGTAGACGGGCAGCAAAAAGGTTCTAGTGCTGCACACCAACAAGAACTTCGACCAGCAGAGGACCAAGTGGGTGATGCACCAGTACCACCTCGGGGACCTGGAGAAAGAGAAGGAGAGGGAGCTGGTCCTCTGCAAGATGTTCTACCAGACGAACACTAGGGCCAGGAGTAAAAAGATTATAAGTTAGTTTGGTGTTGGTACTTGTACTACCTTGTCGTCCGCAAGTTGGTATTGTTGTTAACGATCTTTTGGTATGAACTTATCATTTGCTTCCAACCATCATGCCGAGGGTCGACGTGGATATAAAGCTAAATCATTTGTTTCGAAACGAATTTTCAGGCACCTGATTTTTATTTGATGGGTAGCATAAGCACCTGTCGTTCGAATTCCCAGTTCTCCAAATTTTTCAAAACAAGTGCATGCTCTTATTATCACGATGAAAAAACAATATCCCTGTTGCATCCCAGTTATCAGTCTGTACTTGCAGAATTCTCTCATTTATTGAGCACGTATATTGATTTTTCAGGTCGAGCAAGTTTCAACTGGGCTGTAGACTGCCCAGGCTTGGTTTTGTTTTTAACAGGCCCAGCCCATGACGACAATGGGGCACAAAGATCCAGCAGGTATCTACTGGCCTCTGGCCTGCCAGCGTTAGTTATATTTTGTCTTACAACATCCGCAGGCAGTTTTTTTACTGAATCAAACATACAGCCCAGTTCTATTTTCCTCTTGAAACGCATGTCCTATATCCGTTTTCTAATCTCTACCTATAGTTTTACTAGTTCATATACACATATCATTATATTGAAAATACATAAAATTCCCTTTTCATATTTACATCCTTATTTTTGTTGTTGTTTTCCGTCCCAGCGCTGATTTTTTTTACCACTCGTATTCCCTTAAACCAACACAATTGTCCCACGTCTTATTTACTTACAAAAACAAAACGATTTTTTTGGCAAATCAATAAGTTCTTAAAAAATGTTTATCGTTTCGGGATTACAAAAGTTCGGACTCCACCGAAATATGCAAAATAAGGTTGAACTTTTTGACTGTGGTCCTGGGCAGAAAATGGACTGTAATAAATTACTTAAGATTTAGCAAATGGGCTGCAACTTATTAAAAAATAGCAAATGGGCTCTATATTGTCTGCCACAGATTTGGAGGCTGACTTGTGGGCCTACTAAGTTCTTGCGTACACAAGGTTTATCAAAAAAGAAACTTAGTCAACAATCGACTCTACCAGCGTCAAACCGTTAGATGTCAATCTAACGGCAATCGTGCTTCTTCAGTCTGTGATCTTCCTGCCCCAGCCGCCCAAACCAGCGCCGTCGGAACCGCCTGCTCCAGACTCCCGTGGCCGGCTGTGCTGTCGGGCAGGCCTCACGGCCCCATCATATACTCACATCCCTGGCCTGTCTATCCCTCTACCACCCACACCTCCTGTTATTTTCCGGCGACGGCAGCCGAACCAATCAACCCTCGTACTCTCCACCGCGTGGGCAGCCACTGCCGTGTCTTCCCCGGCTCCGTATTGTTCCCTTCGTAGGCCTCACCGTCGTCCACCGCCCTGGTGCTCTCGGCGCGGCGTGGTCAACGTGGTCAACGAACGACATCCATCGGAAGTGGACGGTACGTGGACAGGCTGACAGCTGGGTCCATGGCCGCACACAAGGAAATGCCTCCTTGTTACATGCAAAATAATGATTCCTCCAGCTGACATCTGGGACCCGCCGGAAGGGCCTCTGTATTTCGCGAAAAAAACGTTCCCTCCGCTGACAGGTCGGACCCACCAACTATATCTTCGCACGCAAGGAAGTGCCTCCTTATTGTGAAGAAAAAATGAATACCCCCTGCCAGCTTGGACCCACCACAGTGGGAGGCTGACTTGTGGGCCTACTAAGTTGACGGGGACGGAGGGCTTTGTCAACTTAGTCAATATGAACGATTATGGCTCCAGTGCCCGTACGATGTCCATCCAACGGCCTTAGTGCTTCTTCAACCTCTGGTCTTCTTGCTCCAGCCGCCCAAAGTAGCGCCGGTCGTGCCGCCTGCTCCTGCCTCTCGTGGCCGGTTGTGCTGCCGCGGGGGCCTCACCTCCCCCCATACTACTCCCATCGATGGCCAGGCCATCCCTCCACTCACCCGCACCCCCTGTTATTCTGCGGCGACGGCAGACTCACACCGCAGCCGAAGCAGTGAACCCTCGTACTCCTCTCCACGTGGGCATCCACTGCCGCGTCTTCCCCGGCTCCACGTCGTCCCCTTCCTAGGCCTCGCCGTCGTCCACCGCCTTGGTGCTCTCGGTGCGGCGTGGTCAATGTGGTCAACGACTGACTTCCATCGGAAGAGTACTATACGTGGAGAGGCTGACAGTTGGGTCCACGACTGCAGCTGGGTCCATGGCCACAGCCCAGTTTTTTTGTGACTTGCCAAGTAAGTCGCTTTGTCAGGCTTGTTGGGCTGCAAATCTTTCAAGACGAGGAGAGCTTCATTTAGCTGGCCGAGAAAATGGCCTATCAGTAATGAGAAATGGTTGTACATTTTTAAAACACATCAAACCGGCAATTGGTTTCAAATTTCTTTTTTTATTTCGAGACTTTAAATTGCATTGATTTTTATGCGTTGACAATTTGTGGATTTTATATTGATATACATTTATTTTTAAAATCAGTTTGAATGTGACTCGAAATTTCGGGATTAAAAACAGTTCGGACCGCACCGAAATATGCAAAATTTCGTATAATTTTTTAACCGTGGCCACAATATGGGCTGTAATGCTAACAAAAAGAATATGGGCTCCAAAAAAACCTTAAGAATTAGCAAATGGGCTATAAATTATTAGAAATAATGGCATATGGGCTGTGTGATGTTTTCCACAGATTTGAGGCTTTCCTAAAAAAAGGTTGACGCACAAGAAGTGACTTTTGGATGTCCATCCAACGGCCGTCGTGCTTCTTCAATCTCTGCTCTTCCTGCTCCAGTCGCTCAAACAAGTGCGGGCGGGACTACCTGCTCAATCCTCCCTGCGGCCGGCTGTGCTGCTGTGCAGGCCTCACCGCCCGACCGTACTCCCATCGCTGGCCTAGCCATCCCTCTACTCACCCACACCTGCTGTTATTCTCCGGCGACGGCAGACGAACCAGTAAACCCTCGTACATTCGTACTCCCCTCCGCATGGAAAACAACTGTCGAGTCTTCCCTTCCTCCATGTCGTTCCCTTCCTGGGCCTCGCCGTCGTCCACCGCCCTAGTGCTCTCGGCGCGGCCTGGTCAACGTGGTCAGCGACCGACATGCATCTGAAGTGGACTGTACGTGGAGAGGCTGACAGCTGGGTCCACGGCCGCACGCAAGGAAATGCCTCCTTATTACGCACAAAATAATGATTCCTCCACCTGACATCTGGGACCCACCGAAGGGCCTCTGTATTTCGCGAAAAAATGTTACCACCGCTGACAGCTTGGACCCACCAGCTATATCTTCTCACGCAAGGAAGTAACTCCTTATTACGCACAAAAAAATGAATACTCCCCCTGCTAGCTGGGACGCAGTATAGTGGCAGGATGACTTGTGGGCCTACTAAGTTGACGGGGATGGAGGGCATTGTAAACTTAGTCAATATGCACGATTCTAGCTCCAGTGACCGTACGATGTCCATCCAACGGCCGTAGTGCTTCTTCAACCTCTGGTCTTCTTGCTCCAGCCACCCAAACCAGCGTCGGTCGTGCGTCGTGCTCCTGCCCCCCGTGGCCGGCTACGATGTGGCGGAGGCCTCACCGCCCCCTACTACTCCCACCGCTGGCCAGGCCATCGCTCTACTCACCCACACAGCAGCGAACCAGTGAACCCTCATACTCCTCTACGCGTGGGCATGCACTGCCGCGTCTTCTCCGGCTCCACGTCGTCCCCTTCCTAGGCCTCACCGTCGTCCACCGCCCTGGTGCTCTCGGCATGGCGTGGTCAACATGGTCAAGGAACGGCTTCCATCGGACGTGGACTGTACGTGGAGAGGCTGACAGCTGGGTCCACGGCTGCAGCGAGGAAGTACCTCCTTATTACGCGCAAAATAAGTATTCCTCCAGCTGACAGCGGGGGCCCACCGGACGGGCCACCGTATTTCGAGAAAAGAACGTTTCCCCCTGACTGCTGGGACCCACCATCTACATCTTCGCATGCAAGGAAGTGCGTCTGGGCAAAAAAAATGATTTGCCCCCTGACTGCTGGGACCCACCAGCTACATCTTCGCAGGCAAGGAAGTGCCTGACAGTTAGGACCCACCTGGTCAAAGCGTACATAACATTGTCATTCTGTTCACGAACGTGTACGTACATACTGGTCGATGTAGAGGCGCGCACGTGTCGTAGTAGAGGCGCGCACGTAGCATGTACACGTACGTACAACGGCCAGTGTGCAAGAAAGAAAATACAGCCACGTATGTACATACGGGCAGGGTCTCAAACGCCTACTCGCGCATACGTACGGCCATGCCTCGTGTACATGGCTGGGTCAGAACGGACAAACTGCGTCGTCGTCGTGTTCATGGGGAGCCAACCGGCTGGGTCGGAATGGAATGCGTCATCGTGTTCATCGGGAGGGCTTGGACAGAACAGCCGATGGAAACGAGGCCTGGCATACCACAGAACAGAGGAAACAGCCTTGTGTTCGACCGGCCACAGTCGAAACGGGATCCTGTTCATCAGGAGGGGTCTGGGTTACCGCAAAACGGAGGAAACGGACCTCCTACGGTAGAAACAGGGGTCCTGTTGATCGGGAGGGGTGTGGCGTACCGCAAAATGGAGGGAACGGACTCGTGTTGGAGCACTACGGTCGAAACGGGGGTCCTGTTCATCGGGAGGGGTGTGGCGTACAGCAAAACGGGACTCCACGGGATACTGTTCATCTCCACCGTCGACCCCCTTCAGCCTCCACGGGCTACTGTTCATCCACCGTCGACCTCCTCCAGCCTCCACCTGCGACTGTTCATCCACAGGCTCCTGTTCATCCATCCTCCACATCGTGCTACTCCACCGGCTACTAATCAACCAGGCCTCTCCGCGGGCTCCTGTTCAACCACCCCTCCACGGGCTACTGTTCATCCAGCCCTCCACGGGGTGGTCCTGTTCATCCAGCCCTCCACGGGGTGGTCCTGTTCATCCAGCCCTCCACGGGGTGGTCCTGTTCATCCAGCCCTCCACGGGATCCTGTTCATCTAGCCCCAACCGGCTCGATCGATCGGGGTCCTGTTCATCCAGAGGCAACACCACGGGGTCCTATTCATCCACCCCCACCGAGAACTGTTCATCCAAACACCCCCAGCAACGCTCACTGTTCATCCAGAGGCAGCATCGATCGGCTTCAGTTAGTAGCAGTAGCGAAGGAATCGCTCGATCGGGTTCAGTTAACAGCCATCGACCGATCGCTTGTGTTCAGTAACGTGTAGCCTGCAGTGCAGTCGCTCAGGTTCAGTTAGAGCCCAATGCCTCGCTCGGGTTCAGTTAGAGCCCAACGCCTCGCACCCACGCGCGTGCGTGTATGAGAGAAACGCGCATCGGTCGGCCCCGACCACCCACCGTAACCGGGAACACCCCAATATTTTCCTCGCCCTCGCTTCTACCACAGTTTTTTCCGTCATGGATGGCCCAAAGAATGTCATGCGGCTACGTCTCCGGCCCGCCCAGGATGAAAAGCCCATTTTCTATCATGATTTTTTGTCATCGAAGTAGGACCCCACCACATCTATGATGATACCGGGTTTTGTCATAATTATCGTCATAGAAGTTCATAAGTATGACAGAAAAAAAATTCGTTCGGCCCAAAATGTCACGGATATGTCTTTTTTTGTAGTGCTTGGATGATATTATCTTTTATATCCCTATATGATCATTCACTTTGCTTGGTGATGAATGCATGTTTCAATTCCTGTCATTTTGAGCGCTCCACCAAGATGTATGTGACATGGAAGAGTGACCCATGATCCTAATCGATTGTGCATTTGCATTCACAAGCAAATTTTAAATAACGCACAAATTTAGGGGGAGTTCTTGCTTATCACATACTTCTCAAAGCTACGATGTATTTCAATCTTATTATCATTTGTCGAAGCTTTGATCTATATGTTGTTATCAATTACCAAAAAGGGGGAGATTGAAAGTGCAACTATCCCTCGGTGGTTTTGGTAATTCCTAACAACATATAGCTCATTGAACTAATGCTATTACAAGATGATCATTTCAGAAACTTCAATGATTGGCATGGCATGGATTAGGAATGTGGACCCCTCAAAATGCTAAGGACACATATTGGCTCAAGCTCAAGAGTCTACATTTTCATTTTAGTGATCCAAGATCACATTTAGTCCATAGGAAAAGCCAATAATATTAAAAGGGGATGAGGTGTTGCTTAATGGCTTGCTTGCTCAGAATGCTTTGTGATATGCTCCAAAATCCCTCAACCACTTTCTCATATCCACATGTGTCCCAAACCAAAAGTCAAACTCGGCCCTACCGATTTAATATATTCGGCGCCACCGAGTTCACTTGACATAGCCACTGCCAGAAACCCTAGTCACATCGATCTCACCGATAGGGATCTCGGTCTCACCGAGATGGGATTGCAAACTCTCTGTTTCCCTTCGTAATGTTTCGGTTCAACCGAGAAGAGCGATCAGTCCCACCGAGTTCGCAATGCAAACTCTCTGTTTCCCTTTCGTAACATTTTGGTCTCACCGAAATGAGCGAATCGGTCCCATCGAGTTTGCCTGACCAACTATCTGTTTGGCTATTACAGAAATTGGTCCTACCAAGTTTATGTGATCGGTCTCACCAAGATTACGTTATGCCCTAACCCTAATGAAATCGGTCCCACCGAGTTGACATGTCGGTCCCACCAAAAATCCTAACGTTCACATTTTGAACTAAATCGGTCTAACCGAGTTTCATGATTTGGTCCCACCGAGTTTGGTGATTTGTGTGTAACGGTTAGATTTTGTGTGGAGGCTATTTATACCCCTCCACCCTTCCTTCATTAGAGGGAAAGCCATCAGAACGTGCCTACACTTCCAGCATTCATTTTCTGAGAGAGAACCACCTAATCATGTGTTGAGACCAAGATATACCATTCCAACTACAAGAATCTTGATCTCTAGCCTTCCCCAAGTTGCTTTCCACTCAAATCATCTTTCAACCAAATCCAAATCGGTGTGAGAGAGTTGAGTGTTGGGGAGGCTATAATTTGAAGCATAAGAGCAAGGAGTTCATCATCAACACACCATCTATTACCTTTTGGAGAGTGGTGTCTCCTAGATTGGTTAGGTGTCACTTTGGAGCCTCCGACAAGATTGTTGAGTTGAACCAAGGAGTTTGTAAGGGCAAGGAGATCACCTACTTCGTGAAGATCTACCCTAGTGAGGCAAGTCCTTCGTGGGTGATGGCCATGGTGGGATAGACAAGGTTGCTTCTTCGTGGACCCTTCATGGGTGGAGCCCTCCGTGGACTTGCGCAACCATTACCGCTTCGTGGGTTGAAGTCCCCATCAACGTGGATGGACGATAGCACCACCTATCGGAACCACGCCAAAAATCTCCGTGTCTACATTGCGTTTGCTCCCTCCAAACTCCTCCCTTTACCGTCATATGCAATGTTTTACATTCCGCTGCTATACTCTTAGACTTGCATGTGTCGGTTGATTGCTTGACTTGTGCTAAGTTGCTAAAATCTGCCAAAACATAAAATTGGGAAAAGGCTAGAGTTTTATTTGGTCAAGTAGTCTAATCACCCCCCCCCCTCTAGACATACTTTCGATCCTACACAAAGTTCATCGATCCCAACAAACACACCGCAAAAGAGTTACATCATGTCGATCTCCATGAGACCATTGTGTTGAGAATTCAGCGAGAGAGAGAAAGCCATCTAGCTACTAAATACGGACCCGAAGGTCTACAAAGAAATACTCACGGATCATCGGAGAGGCACCAATGGAGGTGGTGAACCCCATCCGAGATGGTGTCTAGATTGGATCTGGTGGTTCTGGACTCTACGGCGGCTGGATCAATATTTCGTCGACTCCCCTAGGGTTTTGGGAATATTGGGGTATTTATAGAGCAAAGAGGCGGTCTGGGGGCACCCGAGGTGGGCACAACCCACCAGGGCACGCCTGGGCCTCCTGGTGCGCCCTAGTGGGTTGTGCTTTCCTCGAAGCACCCCCCCCCCAGGCGCAGCCAGGGCCAATTATGTTCCTTCTGGTCCAAAAAAGTCTTCGTAAAGTTTCATTGCGTTTGGACTCCGTTTGATATTGATTTCCTGCGATGTAAAAAAACATGCAGAAAACAACAACTGGCACTTGGCACTATGTCAATAGGTTAGAACCAAAAAATAATATAAAATGACTATAAAATGATTATAAAACATCCAAGATTGATAATATAACAACATGGAACAATCAAAAAAATTATAGATACGTTGGAGACGTATCAACTATTCCCGTCGATCTAGATTCCGGCCGCCAATAAATACTACCTTGCTCACGTCGTCCTGCCCGCCTTCTCATCTACATCCTTCCCTCGCTCGCCCTCTCTCTCTCTCTCTGTCTCTCTCTCAAATCTCGGCCATGGCGCCGCCGAACTGCCCACGCGCCGACAAAGAGGCGCCGTCCCCCGAGGACACTCAGCCGAAGAGCAGTGACGAGGAGGACCCCTATGCGCCACCAGATGAGGTTGCGCCGAACCCCCCAACTTTGGAGTGGTTTTGGGGTCAGTACAATCATTGTCTATGGAAGTCGCTGCCGCCGGCTGAGAAATCCAGGAAAGTGGCATTCAGGAAGGAGATGGCGGAGGAGGAATCTAGGTATCAGGCGGCCTGTGAAGACCGTGATGCTTCCTGGAAAAAGGAGGCGGTTGAGCTTTGGGGGCGGGCGCATCGTTGTGCGAACGAGGTGTACGAAGATGGGTACTTCGCGAGGAAAGTAAAAGGTGCTAGGTGCTTCAACGCTGCATGGAGGTGGGCCGATAAGCTCCAGCGTGCCACCGACGAGGAGCTCCGGTGGGCGCCCACAGAAATGGCAAGATTGTTCGCGCTCGTCCGCCAGCAAGAGGCAAATCGGTACATCAAGCACTGCGAGGCAAAGGAGGTGGAGTAATGCCTCCGCGCTGGGAAGACACCGCGCACCAGGGAGCTGTTGGCGAGGGGTTGCTGGAATACTTCCCCGAGGAGGGATTATTAGTTTTAGTATTGTTTGTTTTCAATTTTATGCATTGTACCGATACGTCCATTTCGCATCATGTTTTCCTACTGTTATTTATGATGTGTTTGTGCATAATAATGCTTTTTGGAGTAATTCTAATGCCTACACAAAGAGGGAGAATTCCGGCAGCTGGAAATCTGGACCTAGAAAAGCTACGTCAGGCTACCTATTATGCACAACTCCAAAAAAGCTGAAACTTTACAGAGATTTTTTATGGAATATATGAGTAATATTGGAGCCAATAAGTACCAGAGGGGGCCACCCTGGTGAGCACAAGACACTAGGGAGCGCCTGGGCCCCCGGCCGCGCCCTGGTGGGTTGTGCTCACCCAGGCCCACCTCTGGTGCCCATCTTCTGGTATATAAGTCATTTTGACCTAGAAAAAATAAGGAGAGGACTTTCGGGACAGAACGCCGCCGTCTTGAGGCGGAACTTGGGCAGGAGCATTTCTCCACTCTGGCGGAGCGTTTCTACCGGGGGAACTTCCCTCCCGTAGGGGGAAATCATCGTCATCATCACCACCAACAACTCTGCCATCTTGGGGAGGGCAATGTCCGTCAACATCTTCAACGGCACCATCTCATCTCAAACCCTAGTTCATCTCTTGTGTTCAATCTTGTTACCAGAACTATATATTGGTGCTTGTGGGTGACTAGTAGTGTTGATTACATCTTGTAGTTGATTACTATATGGTTTATTTGGTGGAAGATTATATATTCAGATCCAATATGCTATTTAATACCCCTCTGATCTTGAGCATGATTATCTTGTGAGTAGTTACTTTTGTTCTGGAGGTCACGGGAGAAATCATGTTCCAAGCAATCATGTGAACTTGATATGTGTTTGATATTTTGATAGTATCTATGTTGTGATTCCCTTAGTGGTGTCATGTGAACGACGACTACATGACACTTCACCATATTTGGGCCTAAGGGAATGCATTGTGGAGTAGTTATTAGATGATGGGTTGTGGGAGTGACACAAGCTTAAACCCTAGTTTATGTGCTATTACATAAGGGACCGATTGGATCCAAAAGTTTAATGCTATGGTTAGAATTTATTCTTAATACCTTTCTCGTAGTTGCGGATGCTTGCGAGGGGGTTAATCATAAGTAGGAGGTTTGTTTTAGTATGAACAACACCTAAGCACCGGTCCACCCACATATCAAATTATCAAAGTAGCGAACACGAATCGAATCAACATGATGAAAGTGACTAGATGAAATTCCCGTGTACTACTACCTCTTGAGCATGCGTTGGTTTTCCCTTGAAGAGGAAAGGGTGATGCAGCAAAGTAGTGTAAGTATTTCCCCTCAGTTTTTGAGAACCAAGGTATCAATCTAGTTGGAGGTTACACGCAAATCGCCTCGTACCTACACAAACAAATAAGAACCATGCAACCAATGTGATAAAAGGGTTGTCAATCCCTTCACGGCCACTTGCAAAAGTGAGATCTGATAGAGATAATAAGATAAATATTTTTGGTATTTTTATGATATATATTGGAAAGTAAAGATTGCAAAATAAAAGATAGCGGAAATAGTAAATTGATAGTAAAGCAATATGATAGACCCGGGGGCCATAGGTTTCACTAGTGGCTTCTCTCAAGATAGCATAATTTATGGTGGGTGAACGAATTACTGTCGAGCAATTGATAGAAAAGTGCATAGTGATGAGAATATCTAGGCATGATCATTTATATAGGCATCACGTCCGCGACAAGTGGACCGAAACGATTATGCATCTACTACTATTACTCCACACATCGAAAGCTATCCAGCATGCATCTAGAGTATTAAGTTCATAAGAACAGAGTAACGCATTAGGCAAGATGACATGATGTAGAGGGATAAACTCAAGCAATATGATATAAACCCCATCTTTTTATCCTCGATGGGAAGAATACAATACGTGCCTTGCTACCCCTGCTGTCGTTGGGAAAGGACACCGCAAGATTGAACCCAAAGCTAAGCACTTCTCCCAATGCAAGAAAGATCAATCTAATAGGCCAAACCAAACTGAGAATTCGAAGAGACTTGCAAAGATAACAAATCATACATATAAGAATTCACAGGAGAATCAAATACTTTTCATAGATAAACTTCATCATAAACCCACAATTCATCGGATCTCGACAAACACAACGCAAAAAGAATTACATCGAATAGATCTCCAAGAAGATCGAGGAGAACTTTGTATTGAGATCCAAAGAGAGAGAAGAAGCCATCTAGCTAATAACTATGGACCCGAAGGTCTGTGGTAATTAAACTACTCACACGTCATCGGAGAGGCTATGATGTTGACGTAGAAGCCCTCCGTGAACGATTCCCCCTCCGGCAGAGCGCCGGAAAAGGCCCCAGGATGGGATCTCACGGGTACAGAAGGTTGCGGCGGTGGAAATAGGGTTTCGTGGTGATCTCGGATGTTTTCAGGGTATATGAGTATATATAGCCGAAAGAAGTAGGTCGGTGGAGCTACGAGGGGCCCACGAGGGTGGGGGCGCGCCTACCCCCTGGGCGCGCCTCCCTGCCTCGTGGCTTCCTCGTTGCTTCCTTGACGTCCCCTCCAAGTCTCCTGGATTGCATTTGTTCCAAAAATTAACTCTCCCAAAGGTTTCATTCCGTTTGGACTCCGTTTGATATTCCTTTTTCTGCGAAACAATGAAATAGGCAAGAAAACAGCAATTTGCACTGGGCCTTTGGTTAACAGGTTAGTCCCAAAAATAATATAAAAGTGCATAATTAAGCCCATTAAACATCCAAAACAGATAATATAATAGCATGGAACAATAAAAATTATAGATACATTGGAGACGTATCAAGCATCCGCAAGCTTAATCCCTGCTCGTCCTCGAGTAGGTAAATGATAAAAAGGGAATTTTTGATGTGGAATACTACCTAGCATATTTTTCAATGTAATTTTCTTTATTGTGGCATGAATGTTCAGATCTGAAAGATTCAAGACAAAAGTTTAATATTGACATAAAAATAATAATACTTCAAGCATACTAACAAAGCAATCATGTCTTCTCAAAATAACATGGCCAAAGAAAGTTATCCCTACAAAATCATATAGTCTGGCTATGCTCTATCTTCATCACACAAAGTATTTAATCATGCACAACCCCGATGACAAGCCGAGCAATTGTTTCATACTTTTGATGTTCTCAAACTTTTTCAATCTTCACGCAATATGTGAGCGTGAGCCATGGACATAGCACTACATGTGGAATAGAATGGTGGTTGTGGAGAAGACAAAAAGGAGAAGATAGTCTCACATCAACTAGGCATATCAACGGGCTATGGAGATGCCCATCAATAGATATCAATGTGAGTGAGTAGGGATTGCCATGCAACGGATGCACTAGAGCTATAAGTGTATGAAAGCTCAAAAGAAACTAAGTGGGTGTGCATCCAACTCGCTTGCTCACGAAGACCTAGGGCATTTTGAGGAAGACCATGATTGGAATATACAAGCCAAGTTCTATAATGTAAAATTCCCACTAGTATATGAAAGTGACAACATAGGAGACTCTCTATCATGAAGATCATGGTGCTACTTTGAAGCACAAGTGTGGTAAAAGTGTAGTAACATTGTCCCTTCTCTCTTTTTCACTCATTTTTTAATTTTTTTTATTTGGGCCTTTTCTCTTCTTTTTTTATGGCCTCTTTTTTTCATTTTTTTTTCTTTTTGTCCGGAGTCTCATCCCGACTTGTGGGGGAATCATAGTCTCCATCATCCTTTCCTCACTTGGGACAATGCTCTAATAATGATGATCATCACACTTTTATTTACTTACAACTCAAAAATTACAACTCAATACTAGAACAAAATATGACTCTATGTGAATGCCTCCGGCGGTGTACCGGGATATGCAATGAATCAAGAGTGACATGTATGAAAGAATTATAAAGGTGGCTTTGCCACATATACGATGTCAACTACATGATCATGCAAAGCAATATGACAATGATGGAGCGTGTCATAATAAATGGAACGGTGGTAAGTTGCAGGGCAATATATCTCGGAATGGCTATGGAAATGCCATAATAGGTAGGTATGGTGGCTATTTTGAGGAAGGTATAAGGTGGTTGTATGATACCGGCGAAAGGTGCGCGGTATTAGAGAGGCTAGCAATGGTGGAAGGGTGAGAGTGCGTATAATCCATGGACTCAACATTAGTGATAAAGAACTCACATACTTATTGCAAAAAATTATTAGTTATCAAAACGAAGTACTACGCGCATGCTCCTAGGGGGATAGATTGGTAGGAAAATACCATCGCTCGTCCCCAACCGCCACTCATAAGGAAGACAATCAATAAAAAAATCATGCTCCGACTTCATCACATAACGGTTAACCATGCGTGCATGCTACAGGAATCAAAAATTTAGAACAAGTATTTCTCAAATTCACAAGCATGACTCTAATATCACCATATTCATATCTCAAAACAATTATCAAGTATGAAACTTCTCATAGTATTCGATGCACTTGATATGATAGTTTTTATTATACCTATCTTGGATGTTCATCATATTAGGACTAATTTTATAGCCAAAGCAAACTACCATGATGTTCTAAAAGACTCTCAAAATAATATAAGTGAAGCATGAGAGAACAATTATTTCTATAAAATAAAACCACCACCGTGCTCTAAAAGATATAAGTGAAGCACTAGACCAAAGTTATCTAGCTCAAAAGATATAAGTGAAGCACATAGAGTATTCTAATAAATTCCGATTCATGTGTGTCTCTCCAAAAGGTGTGTACAGCAAGGATGATTGTGGTAAACTAAAAAGCAAAGACTCAAATCATACAAGATGCTCCAAGCAAAACACATATCGTGTGGTGAATAAAAATATAGCCTCAAGTAAAGTTACCGATAAACGAAGAAGAAAGAGGGGATGCCTTCCGGGGCATCCCCAAGCTTAGGCTTTTGGTTGTCCTTGAATTTTACCTTGGGGTGCCTTGGGCATCCCCAAGCTTAGGCTCTTGCCACTCCTTATTCCATAATCCATCAAATCTTTACCCAAAACTTGAAAACTTCACAACACAAAACTCAACAGAAAATCTCATGAGCTCCGTTAGTATAAGAAAACAAATCACCACCATAAGTTACTGTAATTAACTCATTATTTATTTATATTGGTGTTAAACATACTGTATTCAAACTTCTCTATGGTTCATACCCCCCGATACTAGCCATAGATTCATCAAAATAAGCAATCAACACACGAAAAACAGAATCTGTCAAAAACAGAACAGTATGTAGTAATCTTTATCAAACGTGTACTTATGTAACTCAAAAAATTTAGAACTAAATTGGTGGACGTGAGTAATTTGTCTATTACTCATCTGCAAAAATAATCAACCAAAAATCACTTTTCAGTAAAAAAATGGCAGCTAATCTCGTAAGCGCTAATGTTTCTGTTTTTACAGCAAGATTATAAAGACTTCACCCAAGTCTTCCCAAAGGTTCTACTTGGCACAAACACTAATTAAAACATGAAAACACATCTTAAAAGAAGCTAGATGAATTATTTATTACTAAACAGAACCAAAAATCAAGAAACAAAAATAAAATTGGGTTGCCTCGAAACAAGCGCTATCGTTTAACGCGCCTAGCTAGGCATAAAGGCAAGAATAGATCTAGGTATTATCATCTTTGGTATGCAATCCATAAGTGGCTCTCATAATAGATTAATAAGGTAATTTAATTTTCTTCCTAGGAAATTGCTCCATGCTTTTCCTTAATGGAAATTGGAATCTAATATTTCCTTCTTTCATATCAATAATTGCACCAATCGTTCTAAGGAAAGGTCTACCAAGAATAATAGGACATGTAGGATTGCAATCTATATCAAGAACAATGAAATCTACGGGCACATAATTCCTATTTGCAACAATAACAACATCATTAATTCTTCCCATAGGTTTCTTAATGGTGGAATCCGCAAGATGCAAATTTAAAGAACTATCATCAAATTCACGAAAACCTAACACATCACATAAAGTTTTTGGTAGCGTGGAAACACTAGCACCCATCACATAAAGCATAGCATTCATGATCTTTAATCTTAATTTTAATAGTAGGTTCCCACTCATCATAAAGTTTTCTAGGTATTGAAAATTCCAATTCAAGTTTTTCTTCATAGGATTGCATTAAAGTATCAACGATATGTTTGGTAAAAGATTTATTTTGACTATAAGCATGAGGAGAATTTAACACGGATTGCAACAAGGAAATACAATCTATCAAAGAACAATTATCATAATTAAATTCCTTGAAATCCAAGATAGTGGGTTCATTTCTATGTAAAGTTTTGACCTCTTCAATCCCACTTTTACCAATTTTTGCATCAAGATCTAAAAACTCTGAATCATTGGGACGCCTTTTAACTAAAGTTGACTCATCTCCAGTCCCATCATTATCAAGATTCATATTGCTAAACAAAGATTTAATAGGAGACACATCAATCAATTTTAGATCTTCATCCCTATTATGATGAAAACTAGAAGAACACGCTTTTACAAAGCAATCTTTCTTAGCACGCATCCTAGCGGTTCTTTCCTTGCACTCATCAATGGAAATTATCATAGATTTGAGAGACTCATTGATATCATGCTTAGGTGGAATAGATCTAAGTTTCATAGAATTAACATCAAGAGAAATTCTATCCACGTTCCTAGCCAATTCAGCAATCTTAGGCAATTTTTCTTCAAGCAAAGCATTGAAATTCTTTTGCGAAATCATAAATTCTTTAACACTAGTCTCAAAATAAGAGGGCATCTTATTAAAATTTCCATAAGAGTTGTTGTAGGAATTACCATAATTATTAGAGGAATTACTAGGAAACGGCCTAGGATAAAAGTTTCCTCTATACGCGTTGTTACCAAAATTGTTCCTACCAACAAAATTAACATCCATAGATTCATTGTTATTCTCAATCCAAGTTTAAAAAGGCATATCATTAGGATCAATAGGAGCACTCTTATTAGCAAACAATTTCGTAAGTTCATCCATCTTTCCACTCAAAACATTAATCTCTTCTATCGCATGAACCTTTTTACTAGTAGATCTTTCGGTGTGCCATTGAGAATAAATAACCATAATATTATCTAGGAGTTTAGTAGCTTCTCCTAAAGTGATTTCCATAAAAGTGCCTCCCGCAGCCGAATCTAAAAGATTCCTAGAAGAAAAATTTAATCCAGCATAAAAAATTTGTATGATCATCCATAAATTTAATCCATGTGTAGGGCAATTACGTATCATTAATTTCATCCTCTCCCAAGCTTGTGCAACATGTTCATGATCAAGTTGCTTAAAATTCATAATATCGTTTCTAAGAGAGATGATCTTAGCGGGAGGAAAATACTTAGAGATAAAAGCATCTTTGCACTTATTCCATGAATCAATACTATTTTTAGGCAAAGACAAAAACCAAGTTTTAGCACGATCTCTAAGAGAAAACAGAAATAGCTTCAATTTAACAATATCATTATCCATGTCTTTCTTCTTTTGCATATCACACAAATCAACAAAGTTGTTTAGATGAGTAGCGGCATCTTCACTAGGAAGGCCAGAGAATTGATCTTTCATGACAAGATTCAACAAAGCAGCATTAATTTCACAAGATTCAGCATCGGTAAGAGGAGCAATTGGAGTTCTAAGAAAATCATTGTTGTTTGTATTGGAAAAATCACACAATTTAGTATTGTCTTGAGCCATCGTGACAAACAATCCAACACACAAGCGCGCAAGAAGCAGGCGGAAAAAAGGCGAACGGAAAAAGAGGGCGAATAAAACGGCAAGGGTGAAGTGGGGGAGAGGAAAACGAGAGGCAAATTGCAAATAATGTAATGCGAGGGATAAGAGTTTGTGATGGGTACTTGGTATGTCTTGACAAGACTTGACTTGGTGGAAGCCTCCCCGGCAACGGCGCGAGAAATCCTTCTTGCTATCTCTTGAGCATGCGTTGGTTCTCCCATGAAGAGGAAAGGGTGATGCAGCAAAGTAGCGTAAGTATCTCCCTCGGTTTTTGAGAACCAAGGTATCAATCCAGTAGGAGGTTACACGCAAATCGCCTCGTACCTACACAAACAAATAAGAACCTTGCAACCAACGTGAGAAAGGGGTTGTCAATCCCTTCATGGCCACTTGCAAATGTTAGATCTGATAGAGATAATAAGATAAATATCTTTGGTAATTTTATGATATAGATTGGAAAGTAAAGATTGCAATATAAAAGATAGCGGAAATAGTAAATTGATAATAAAGCAATATGATAGACCCGAGGGCCATAGGTTTCACTAGTGGCTTCTCTCAACATAGCATAATATACGGTGGGTGAACGAATTACTGTCAAGCAATTGATAGAAAAGTGCATAGTTATGAGAATCTCTCGGCATGATCATTTATATAAGCATCACGTCCGCGACAAGTAGACCGAAACGATTCTGCATCTATTACTATTACTCCACACATCGACGGCTATCCCGCATGCATCTAGAGTATTAAGTTCATAAGAACAGAGTAACGCAATAGGCAAGATGACATGATGTAGAGGGATAAACTCAAGCAATATGATATAAACCCCATCTTTTTATCCTCGATGGCAACAATACAATACGTGCCTTGCTGCCCCTGCTGTCACTGGGAAAGGACACAGCAAGATTGAACCCAAAGCTAAGCACTTCTCCCATTACAAGAAAGATCAATCTAATAGGCCAAACCAAACTGATAATTTAAAGAGACTTGCAAAGATAACAAATCATACATATAAGAATTCAGAGGAGAATCAAATATTGTTCATAGATAGTCTTGATCATAAACCCACAATTCATCGGATCTCGACAAACACACCATAAAAAGAATTACATCGAATAGATCTCAAAGAAGATTGAGGAGAACTTTGTATTGAGATCCAAAGAGAGAGAAGAAGCCATCTAGCTAATAACTATGGACCCAAAGGTCTGTGGTAAACTACTCACACATCATCGGAGAGGCTATGGTGTTCATGCAGAAGCCCTCCGTGATCGATTCCCCCTCCAGCGGAGCGCCGGAAAAGGCCCCAAGATGGGATCTCACGGGAACATAAGATTGCGACGGTGGAAATAGGGTTTCATGGTGCTCTCAGATGTTTTTAGGGTATATGAGTATATATAGGCGAAAGAAGTAGGTCAGTAGAGCCACGAGGGGCCTACGAGGGTGGGGGCACGCCTACCCCCTGGGCGCGCCTCCCTGTCTCGTGGCTTCCTCGTTGCTTCGTTGACGTCCACTCCAAGTCTCCTGGATTGCGTTTGTTCCAAAAATAACTCTCCCGAAGGTTTCATTCCATTTGGACTCCGTTTGATATTCCTTTTCTGCGAAACACTGAAATAGGCAAAAAAAACAGCAATTTGCATTGGGCCTTTGGTTAATAGGTTAGTCCCAAAAATAATATAAAAGTGCATAATAAAGCCCATTAAACATCCAAAATAGATAATATAATAGCAAGGAACAATCAAAAATTATAGATACGTTGAAGACGTGTCATGTACCCTCAAGAACGCTTTGCCTATTATAAGAGACCGTTTTGGCCTGTCCTTTGCCTCAAAAGGATTGGGATACCTTGCTGCTCTTTTGGTACTACTATCGTTACTTGCTCGTTACAAATTATCTTGCTATCAAACTACTTGGTTACTTACAATTTCAGCACTTGTAGATATTACCTTGCTGAAAACCACTTGTCATTTCCTTCTGCTCCTCGTTGAGTTCGACACTGTTACTTATCGAAAAGATCTACAATTGATCCCATATACTTGTGTGTCATCAAGGCTATTTTCTGGCGCCGTTGCCGGGGAGTGAAGCGCCTTTGGTAAGTGGAATTTTGTAAGGAAACATTTATATAGTGTGCTGAAATTTGCTGTCACTTGTTACTATGGAAAAAAACATCCTTTGAGGGGTTTGTTCGGTGTATCTTCACCTTGACCAGAACCACAATTAGCTACCCCTCAACCTACTGCATCTACTGAAAATATTGAATATGAGATTCCTTCGGGTATGATAGAACAACTGCTAGCTAATCCTTATGCAGGAAATGGAACCGACCATCCTGATATGCACTTGATATATGTGGAAGAAATTTATGGATTGTTTAAGCTTGTAGGTTTACCCAGAGATGAAGTAAAGAAGAAGTTTTTTTCTTTATCTTTTAAGGGAATAGCATTGGCATGGTATAGGCTATGCGATGATATTGGATCTTGGAATTGGAATCGATTGAAATTGGAGTTCTAAAATTTTTATCCTATGCATCTAGTTCATCGTGATCGCAATTACATATATGATTTTCGTCCTCGTGAAGGAGAAAGTATCGCTCTAGCTTGGGGAGGTTATATTCATGCCCCAATCATGAGCTCTCAAGAGAAATTATTATCCAGAATTTTTATGCTCAGCTTTCTCATAATGATCGATCCATGATTGATACTTCTTGTGCTGATTCTTTTATAAAGAAGACTACTGAATTTTGATGGGATCTTTTGGAAAGAATTAAACGCAACTCTGAAGATTAGGAACTCGATGAAGGCAAGGAGTCAGGTATTAAGCTTAAGTATGATTGTGTTAAATCTTTTATGAATACGGATGGTTTTCAAAAGTTTAGCACTAAATATGGACTTGAATCTGAGATAGTAGCCTCCTTTTGTGAATCATTTGCTACTCATGTTGATCTCCCTAAAGAGAAGTGGTTTAAATATCACCCACCTATTAAAGAAGAAATTAAAGAACCGGTACTAGCTAAAGAGGAAACAATACTTTATAATGTTGATCTAGTTGTTCCTACTACTTATATTGAGAAACCACCTTTCCCTATTAGGATAAAGGAACATGCTAAAGTTTCAACTGTGGTCAACAAAAGTTATATTAGAACACCTAAACCTGATGAACAAATTAAAGTAGAACCTAGTGTTGCTATGGTTAAGGATCTCTTGGAAGAAAATGTAGATGGGCATGTTATTTACTTCTGTGAAGAAGCTGCTAGAATTGCCAAACCTGATAAAAAGGATAAACATAGACCTGTTGTTGGCATGCTGGTTGTCTCAGTTAAAATAGGAGATCACTGTTATCATGGTTTATGTGACATAGGTGCTAGCATGAGTGCTATTCCTTATTCCTTATATGAAGAAATTATGAATGACATAGCACCCGCAGAGATAGAAGACATAGATGTTACTATTAAACTTGCTAATAGATATACTATATCACCAATTGGGATTGTTAGAGATGTTGAAGTCTTGTGTGGGAAAATAAAATACCCTACTGATTTTCTCGTTCTTGGTTCCCCATAAGATGACCTTTTTCCCATTATCTTTGGTAGACCTTTCTTGAAAACCGTTAATACTAAAATAGATTGTGAGAAACAAATTGTCGGTGTTAGTTTTGGTGATATGTCTCATGAGTTTAATTTTTCCAAGTTTAGTAGAAAGCTTCATGAAAAAGAATTGCCTAGTAAGGATGAAATAATTGGTCTTGCTTCTATAGTTATGCCTCCTACTGATCCACTAGAACAATATTTGCTAGACCATGAAAATGATCTACATATGCATGAAAGAAATGAAATAGATAAGATTTCTTTGAACAACGTCCTCTGCTTAAACACAATTTGCCTATTGAAACTCTAGGAGGTCCTCCTCCACCTAAGGGTGATCCTGTGTTTGAATTAAAACAATTGCCAGACACTTTGAAATATGCTTATCTTGATGAAAAGAAGATATATCATGTTATTATTAGTGCTAACTTTACAGAACATGAAGAACAAAGATTATTGAAATTTCTAAGGAAGCACCGAACTGCTATTGGATATACTCTTGATGATTTAAAGGGCATTAGTCCCACTCTATGTACGCACAAGATTAATATGAAACCTGATGCTAAACCCGTTGTTGATCACCAACGTCGGTTAAATCCGAAAATGAAGGAAGTGGTAAGAACGGAAATCTTAAAACTTCTGGAAGCAGGTATAATCTATCCTATAGCTGATAGTAGATGGGTAAGTCATGTTCATTGTGTCCCTAAGAAGGGAGGTATTACTGTTGTTCCCAATGATAAGAATGAACTTATTCCACAAAGAATTATTACAGGTTATAGAGTGGTAATTGATTTTAGAAAATTAAACAAAGCAACTAGAAAAGATCATTACCCTCTGCCTTTTATCGATCAAATGCTAGAAAGATTATCTAAGCACACACTTTTTTTTCTTGATGGATATTCTGGTTTTTCAGAAATACCTGTTTCTCAACCTAGTCAAGAAAAGACTACTTTCACTTGTCCCTTTGGAAATTATGCTTATAGACGTATGCCTTTTTGTTTATGCAATGCACCTGGTCCTTTCAAAGATGTATGACTGCTATATTCTCTGACTTCTGCGAAAAGATTGTTGAGGTTTTCATGGATGACTTTTCTGTTTATGGGAAGTCTTTTGATGATTGTTTAAGCAATCTTGATCGAGTTTTGCAGAGATGCAAGCAAACAAATCCTGTCTTGAATTGGGAGAAGTGCCACTTTATGGTTAATGAAGGTAATGTTTTGGGCCATAAAATTTCTGAAAGAGGCATTGAAGTGGACAAAGCTAAGGTTGATGCAATTGAGAAAATGCCATGTCCTAAAGATATCAAAGGTATTCGTAGTTTCCTAGGTCATGCTGGTTTCTATAGGAGATTTATCAAAGACTTTTCTAAAATTCTAGGCCTCTTACGAATCTTTTGCAAAAGGATGTTATTTTGTTTTTGATTATGATTGTTTACAAGCCTTCGAAACACTCAAGAAAGCCTTAATTTCTGCACCTATTTTTCAACCACCTGATTGGAACTTGCCTTTTGAAATTATGTGTGGTGCTAGTGATTATGTTGTTGGTGATGTTCAAGGACAAAAAGTTGATAAGAAACTGAATGGTATTCACTATGCTAGTAAAACTCTAGACAGTGCTCAACGAAATTATGCTACTACTGAAAAAGAATTCCTAGCAGTGGTGTTTGCTTGTGATAAATTTAGATCTTACATTGTCGATTCAAAATTAATTGTTCATATCGACCATGCTACTATAAAATATCTTACGAAAAAGAAAGATGCTAAACCTAGACTTATTCGATGGGTTCTCTTGCTACAAGAATTTGATTTACATATCACTTGTAGAAAATGAGCCGAGAACCCTGTAGCTGATAACTTGTCTAGGCTTGAAAATGTGCTTGATGACCCACTACCTATTGATGATAGTTTTCCTGATTAGCAGTTAGCTGCAATAAATGTTTCTCATAACACTCCTTGGTATGCTGACTATGATAATTACATTGTTGCTAAATATTTACCACCTAGCTTCACATACCAACAAAAGAAAAAATTCTTCTATGATTTAAGACATTACTGTTGGGATGACCCACATCTTTATAAAGAAGGAGTAGATGGTATTATTAGATGTTGTGTACCTGAGCATGAACAGGGACAAATCCTATGGAGATGTCACTCCGAAGCTTATGGAGGGCATCATGGTGGAGATAGAACTGCTCACAAGGTATTGCAATCTGGATTTTATTGGCCTACTCTCTTCATGGATGCCCATAAGTTCGTCTTATCTTGTGATGAATGTCAAAGAATAGGTAATATTGGTAAGCATCAAGAAATGCCTATGAATTATTCACTTGTTGTTGAACCATTTGATGTTTGGGGATTTGATTAAATGGGACCTTTTCCTTCCTGTAATGGGTATATACATATTTTGGTTGTTGTTCATTATGTTACTAAGTGGGTAGAAGCTATTCCAACCAGTAGTGTTGATCACAACACCTCTATTAAACTGCTTAAGGAAGTCATTTTCCCAAGGTTTGGAGTCCCTAGATATTTAATGGCTGATGGTGGTTCACACTTTTATTCATGGTGCTTTCCGTAAAATGCTTGCCAAGTATGATTTTAACAATAGAATTGCATCACCTTATCATCCTCAGTCTAGTGGTCAATTGAACTTAGCAATAGAGAAATAAAATTGACCTTGCAAAAGACTGTCAATAGGTCCCGGAACAATTGGTCTAAGAAATTAGATGATGCACTTTGGGCTTATAGAACAGCATATAAAAATCCTATGGGTATGTCTCCTTATAAAATGGTTTATGGAAAATCTTGTCATTTGCCTCTTGAGTTAGAATATAAAGCATATTGGGCAATCAAAGAACTCAACTATGATTTCAAACTTGCTGGTGAAAAGAGGTTATTTGATATTAGCTCATTAGATGAATGGCGGACCCAAGCTTATGAAAATGCCAAGTTATTTAAAGAAAAAGTTTAAAGATGGCATGGTAAAAGAAACAAAAAGCGTGAGTGCAAAGTTGGAGAATATGTTCTTTTGTACAACTCTCATTTTAGATTCTTTGCAGGAAAACTCGTCTCCAAATGGGAAGGACCCTATGTTATCGAGGAGTTCTATCGGTCTAGAGCTATCAAAATAAATAATGCCGAAGGTACTAACCCGAAGGTTGTTAATGGGCAATGAATAAAATATTATATCTCAGGTACACCCATTAATGTTGAAAGTAATATTATCCAAACTTTGACACCGGAAGAACACATAAAAGAGTCCTTCCGGAACACTCCAGAATCGTGAAAATAAGGAGGTACGTGATACGGTAAGTAAACGGACTCCAAAAAATCCGCAAAAATATTTTCTGTCAGTTTTGGAATATAATAAAAAATAGGAAAATAAGAAACAACCAGGAAGCGTACCCTGGTGGGCACAGGACACCAGGGCGCGCCTGGCAAGCCAGGCGCGCCTAGGTGGGTTGTGCCCACCTCGGGTACCTTCCGGACTCCGTTTTTCTACGGTTTTCTTGTCTCCCAAGATAAAAAATATTTATATACCCCCCGAACCAACTGACCACCGTATCGCGGAGAAATCTTCTATTTTCTTTTCTTGCTGTTTTCGGTCAGATCTTTTTAGCCAGGCATCATGTCTTCCTCTTCCTCCAACAATGTGGAAGAGGATGCTTGGTTGATGAAGATCGAGCTGAAGAGAGAAGAGCCCGTAGAAGCTGTCAAAGGGGACAAGAGCAAGGAGGCTACCGGAGATCAAGCACCGGTGGTTGAGCAAGCCTGGCCTACTGAGGAAGAAGAAGAAGATGTCCTTAAACCTTATTATGCTCATCTTACCCCGACTGAGATTGAAGCCTTTCGAATCATTGAAACGGTTCGTGTGCAAAATAAATATCTCACTCGTGAAAATATTCTCCATCAAGAGCACATAATCTTCCTCCGGAGCGTCATCCGTAGATTGGAGAACCTCTTGATCCTGAAGGACAGGGCCTCCTCTACTTCATCATCACCACCACCATCTTCTTCATCACCAAAAGAAAATTATAAGTAGAGGATAAGGAAAAGTATAAGTAGAAAATTTTATTAGAGATTGACAAACATAGCATTGGTCAATGATGCAACTCATGAAAGAATTAATAAGGGAAGAGAAGATTCACATATAAATACACTATCCTAGAAATCTTTTGTGATTGTGAGCCCCCATCAAAATATTATATGCCAAAATTGTTGACGTTGGACAAGGAAGACAACGTAATGATTTATGTTTGCTCATATTCACATAGAAGTTATATTGTCATAGATCCTTTAACATGTGGTGCTTGCCCCCTATGTTTGCTAGCCAAAAATTCCGCACCAAGTAGAGATACTACTTGTCCATCCAAAAACCCTTAAACCCAAATCTTATTTTCAAGAGTCCACCATACCTACCTAGAGATTGAGCAAGATCCCTCAAGTAAGTTGTCATTGGTCACTGGAACAGTCATCAAGTGAGTGTGGGCAATAGGGGGGTCCTTCCCACACAACCCAGAAATCGTGGGGGATATGCCCTCTTGGCACACACGCTCGGCAAAATGAGGTCGTGTGCGACCGGCGAGCGATCAAATACGGTTATACGTACAGTAGTGCTAAAAAATATAATTATACAACCGAAATCGTTTCTGGTCGTAAGTACATCCCACACAGTCAGCCCCCCTAAACGTTTCCGTTTGTATATACATCCCACACAATCGCTTCAAGGAAAACGTTTTCGTTCGCAGGTACATCACACACGATATTAACAATTTTATCGTTTGCGTTATTGAATGCATCACACTCGGTGCGTAGAAGAAACTGTGTGGCAAAGGTTGTCCATCACACACATTTTTTATGCGGTAAGCATTTGCGCAAGGTGGCCTAACGCAAACAGTTTTTAATAGAAGGTCGTGTGTGATTGTTCATTGATCCAACACGGTTTATTCCTAGAAACTGTGTGTGTTGCCAGAGGTCATCGCCCATGGTATTTTCTCAATAAACGTTTGCAATAGCAAAACCCAATTAGCAGGCTAATTCACCATTAGCATGATAATTGCCCTATTATTAATAATTCATTTATTAATCTAATTGACATTCATATGAAGCACATAATATATTTCATTTCCATATTAAGGAAGCAGGATTTCATAATTGAAATACATCATAGAACAACATGATATAGGTTCAGCACTTAGCTACCCCATTACACAACTGCACCAGCACCAAGTTTCACATACAACATGTAGAACCTTTCGAAATTAGCATTATAGAGGGTAAATAGACAGCTGCATCTCATCTGGAGAACTGCTGAAGCGGAAGGAGAATATTGAGCCTTCATTCATGTTGAAGGTCTTTGCAACTTTAGGCCAATGCCTGTGGATGATTGAGTGTCCGTCCTTCGTCCTCTTTAAGAACACTTCAATATTGAACTGTGGGTGTCGTATGAAAACCTTCCTCGCCTCCTGACCATAGAGATGGTTTGAGAGGTAATCATCAGCGAACTGCTTTGGAAAGGCCTGAAGACAAAGACGTGCATAAATATCTTCTCTATATTGGAAATGGGGCAAAGGAATAAAAAAGGCAAGGTATAATAGTTAGTACCATCTTGTTGTGAACTGATGTCTTCTTCATTGTGCAGACAAAGATCTTCATTGTGAAGACAAAGATCTTGTTGTTTTTTGTCGCTAATTTCTGTATCCTAACAATCTTTATGAGTTTCCTGACTTGATTGATATTCATGGACAACTCATTTCCCCATATGCAAAAAGGGTCGAACAGTGGGTCAAAACCTCTGACAGCAGGACCTACATGTGCAAGACCAAATTGTTAAAAACCTAAATATTAGAGTGGTTCCTGCAATTGCACAATAATGTGCTATTAGACAACGGACCATGCACGTGCTAACCTCGCTTGTAAACCTTAGTGCTTCCCATTGTTTCCCTGCAACACATATAAGGTAGTTAGTCATGAGGTTAAGTAAGGGTTCGCATGCTATTAGTAAAATATGTTGATGAAAAATAAGCACATTGCAAATTCATCAGATTAATTCAATCCACATGGAAAACCCATTTATTCAAACCAAGCATGATTAAGAACTAGGAAATATAGCACTTTTATATGTTTCTCATGTATTAAGTGCATCGAAATTCGATTTATTCCTCACATGTACAACAATACAAAATTCTACCCAAGACAATTGGACATCGCATTGCAGAATTGAACCAAGCAGTTAACTGAAAACCACAACAAATGAACCAAACATTAACTGAGCACCACCTTGCACAATATAACATACTCCTAATAGAAGATCAAACAGTTAACCAAACCAAGCATGGTTAACAACTTGGAAATATAACAATTGTATTTGTTTCTCATGTATTTACTACAGCCAAATTCACTTTATTCCTCACATGGTATACAATAACAGAATGCACCCCACAACAGTTGAACATCGCATTGCGGGATTGAACCAAACAGATAACTAAACACCACAACAAATGAACCAAATGTTAACTGAGCACCACATTGCACAATATAACATACTCCTAATAGAAGATCAGACAGTTAACCAAACCAAGCATGCTGAACAACTTGGAAATATAGCAATTGTATTTGTTTCTCATGTATTTAATACAGCCAAATTTGATTTACTTCTCACATGGTATACAATAACAGAATGCACCCACAACAATTGAACATCGCATTGGATAATTGAACCAAACAGTTAACTAAACACCACAGCACAAATGAACCAAACGTTAACTAAGCACCACATTGCACAATGTATAGCCAAACCAAGCATGCTTGACAACTTGGAAATATAGCAATTGTACTCGTTTCTCATGTATTTTGTAAAGATAAATTTGATTTATTTCTCACATGGAAGACAATACAAAATTGCAGCCTGAAGAATTGAACATCACATTTGCAGAATTGAACCAAACAGTTAACTGAAGACGACAACTAATTAACCAAACAGTTAATAAGTGAGCACCACACTGCACGGCATATAGAACATATACACTAGAGCAACAGATTACATGGTAAAATTAGATAGCACAATTCACTAGAATTTGTTAAGGAAAGGTAGGAGAAGCACACACAATAGGTAAACCGAGCATGCTTAACCAGCGTAGCTAGCAAATGGCAAGGTGCTCCTCCAAGATCTGGCGGTCGGCGCGAATGGCAGCCATCACGACCTCATCCGCGCGTTCGGCTATGATTTGCTTCTCCGCTGCCAAATGCTCCTTGAGCTCCTAGCTATACTGCGTGCACCATGGCTTAGGGCGGTGCTTATTTGGTGGAGGGGTCGGTGATTTGGGTGTAAGGTGTCATGCCGGCAGTCGGGGCATGTGGGATGTGGAAGGAGGAGGAGGATGGGGGTCGGGTGTGGATTACCTGCCTGGATAGACGAGGCCGAGCAGCATGAAGGAGGGTCGCCGGCGAGGAGGCGACGCTGCAAGCAAGGAGTGAAGGTTTCAACTTGGAAAGGAAGGCGAAAACAGGGGAAATGTGGCTTTTGGTAAGGGGGAGGGCCGGGGAGGTAGATATTTCTGCGGAAGCCAAAAAATTTGAATCGGTTCAGTCAAAAAACTGGCGCACAAAGTGTCATCAGACACGGTCCCTTGTTTAGAACTGTGTATGATATGCGAACATAAAAAATGATTCAGATATCTTAACCCGTGTGTGATGAGTTTGAACTTCAAAAATTTTTGTTCCAATTTCCCTGGTTACACTGGTCATCCACGTCATTGCATAATTTGGCTACACAAAGGATTCCTTGGTTACACTAGTCATCCACGTCACTGCATAATTTGGGTACACAAAGGAGACTACAGCACACCCACACTTCTTATTCGAGCAAGTTCAGCAATTAAACAGAGCTAGCTGGCCTAAACATTACTCTAACAAATTAAAGACCGGCGCTCTTAATTAAACAAAACAAAGAGTACTACTACGGCTGGTGCCCATCGGTATCCGACGCCTCCTCCATGTCCAGCTCGCGCCCGACGGTCTCATAGGGAAGGGGCTCCATGGCATCCATCGCACCATACTCGGCAAGCATCTTGCCATCCGCATCTGCCATCTCTTTGGAAAAGGCCACCACGAGCTGGGCGTGGGCGGCCGTGATCTGGGCTTGGACGGGCTCCGTCGTCACAAGGTATGCGGCGGAGGAATGGAGGGCTGCTCGAACGCTCTCGGCGATTGCCAACACTTTGGTCGTGGGTTGCCGACCATTGTCGGAGAAGCTTCGTTCGATTTGTGCGGTGACCGCCACGAGCTGGGAGTGGGCGGCCTCGACATGGTCGTGGGCGGCCTCCATTAGGGCTAAGGCCGCCGCTGCAGAATGGACAGCTGTTGTGCCGCTCTCGCCAGTTGATATCCCCGAGGCAGATGTTGCTGCCGCAACCTAAGAAGCAACAGTGGCCGTTTGGGCTGCCTTGGCCGCCCGGTCGCAGATTGCGGCCGCACTGATGCACCTTGTTAGCACGCACATGGCGGCTACGGCTGCGCTCTCGCCAAGTGGGCCGCCGAAGTTGCCCTCACAACGCGGGTCCACGTCCCCATCTTTCACCGGCGACGATTGAACAGTGAAATGATATTTGGGGAGCGAGCTAGTGTGCTTTACACGCCGGCTATGGATTGTAGCCGACGCACCTTCTCGCGTAAGCCATAGGCATACTATACACCGACGGTGCTCCAGAATATTTTGTACTGCAGCTCACACGGTTGGTGATAATAAACTGTGTGAGATCTACTTGATTTTTCATCTTGATTTGAATTACATAATGGGGTCACAGTGGCAATGGACGGTGTTTGAATTGCTAGGACTTTTATCTGCAGTGAACATGCAACTATATGTGTGTCGTAAAAGAATTGTAATTATTCAGGGTTCATTTGGACATTTTATACATTAAATTGGTTTTCTAACCATTTCAGGTGCACAATTCAAAATTAAACTACATGCAGATGTTCCGGTGCACCAACATGGGTTGTAAAATCCAAAAGTCATCTGAAATTCATGAAACATGGCATGCTATCAAGGAGCAGCATCAACATGCCGTGGTAAAAAAATTCTCCCATTTGGGGCAGGTTTGGGTATAAGCTTCTCACAAACCAGAGCTTCTCACAACAAGTGTGATGGTTTCGGTAGCGAACGTTTCACCTTTCTGGACAAAACAATATTTGTTGCCTCTTCTTGATTTCAATTATATTCCTAGTGTCAACATAGAACAACATGAGTGTTGTGTTAATTTTTGGAATTTTTCGGGGTTCCATTTGGACATTTTTATACATTAATTGAGTTTTCAATGCATTCATGTGCATAATTCAAATTTGAACTACATGCACATGCTCTAATGCATATAAATTGGTTGAAAATTCAAATCCGTGTCCTTGGTTGCATGCTTAGGTCCCATGCAAGAAATGGGAATGAATGTCAAACACCCTGCCACACTCACTCCGCCGCAAACGTTGAGATACCTGGTTTTTAAATTGTAGTAAAACCAAAACTCGTCTGAAATTCATGAAACTTGGGGCAAGTTTGGATATAAGCTTCTCACAAACCAGAGCTTCTCACAACAAGCCTGGTGATTTCGGTAGGGAACGTGCCACCTTTGGGGACGAAACGATATCTGTTGCCTCTTATTGCTTTCAAAAAAAATTCTACTGTCAACATAGAACAACAGGATTGTTGTATTATGTTTTGGAATTTTTCGGGGTTCGTTCGGACATTTTTATAAATTAATTGGGTTTTCTAGGCATTTTATGTCCATAATTCAAATTTGAAATACATGACATGCTCCATTGCATATAAATTGATTGAAAAATCAAATATGTGTCCTTGGGTGCATTCTTAGGTCCCATGCAAGAAATGGGAATGGATTTCAAACACCAGGGCACTGTTGATTGCCAGCAAAACATTGAGATACCTTGTTTTGAAATTATTGTAAATACAAGACTCGTCTGAAATTGATGAAACTTGGCACGCTATCTTGGAGCGGCATCAACATGTCGTGGTAAATTTTTTGTCCCATTTGGGGCAAGTTTGGGTATACACTTCTCACAAACCAGAGCTTCTCACAACAAGCCTGATGGTTTCGGTAGGGAACGTGCCACCTTTGGGGACAAAACGATATCAGTTGCCTCTTATTGCTTTCAAAAAATTTATAGTGTCAACATAGAACAACAGGAGTGTCGTGTTGAATTGTGGAATTTTTCGGGGTTCGTTTCGACATTTTTATACATTAACTAAGTTTTCAAGACATTTTATGTGCATAATTCAAATTTGAAATAAATGCACATGCGCCAGTGCATATAAATTGGTTGAAAAATCAAATCTGTGTCCTTGGGTTTATGCTTAGGTCCCATGCAAGAAATGGGAATGAATTTCAAACACCAGGGCGCTGTTGATTGCCGGCAAAATGTTGAGATACCTAGATTTGAAATTCTTGTAAATCCAAAAATCTTCTGATATTGATGAAACTTGGCACGCTATCATGGAGCGGCATCAACATGTCGTGGTAAAAAATTTGTCCCATTTGGGGCAGGTTTGGGTATATGCTTCTCACAAACCAGAGCTTCTCACAACAAGCCTGATGGTTTCGGTAGGGAACGTGCCACCTTTGGGGATGAAACGATATATGTTGCCTCTTATTGCTTTCAAAAAAATTCTAGTGTCAACATAGAACGACAGGATTGTTGTATTATGTTTTGGAAATTTTCGGGGTTCGTTCGGACATTTTTATAAATTAATTGGCTTTTCTAGGCATTTTATGTGCATAATTCAAATTTGAAATACATGACATGCTCCATTGCATATAAATTGATTGAAAAATCAAATATGTGTCCTTGGGTGCATGCTTAGGTCCCATGCAAGAAATGGGAATGGATTTCAAACACCAGGGCACTGTTGATTGCCGGCAAAACATTGAAATACTTTGTTTAGGAATTCTAGTAAATCCAAAACTCGTGTGAAATTCATGAAACTTGGCATGCTATCATAGAGCGGCATCAACATCTCGTGGTAATTTTTTTGTCCCATTTGGGGCAGGTTTGGGGATATGCCTCTCACAAACCAGAGCTTCTCACAACAAGCCTGATGGTTTCGGTAGGGAACATGTCAGCTTTGGGGACGAAACGATATCAGTTGCCTCTTATTGCTTTCAAAAAAATTCTAGTATCAACATAGAACAACAGGAGTGTTGTGGTAAGTTTTGGAATTTTTCGGGGTTTGTTTGGACATTTTTATACATTAACTAGGTTTTCTAGACATTTTATGTGCATAATTCAAATTTGAAATAAATGCACATGATCCAGTGCATATAAATTGGTCGAAAAATCAATTATGTGTCCTTGGGTTCATGCTTAGGTCCCATGCAAGAAATGGGAATGAATTTCAAACACCAGGGCGCTGTTGATTGCCAGCAAAACGTTGAGATACCTTGTTTTGAAATTATTGTAAATCCAAAACTCGTCTGAAATTGATGAAACTTGGCACGCTATCTTGGAGGGGCATCAACATGTCGTGGTAAATTTTTTGTCCCATTTGGGGCAGGTTTGGGCATACGCTTCTCACAAACCAGAGCTTCTCACAACAAGCCTGATGGTTTCGGTAGGGAACGTGCCACCTTTGGGGACAAAACGATATCAGTTGCCTCTTATTGCTTTCAAAAAATTTCTAGTGTCAACATAGAACAACAGGAGTGTTGTGTTAAGTTTTGGAATTTTTCGGGGTTCGTTTGGACATTTTTATACATTAACAAAGTTTTCTAGACATTTTATGTGCATAATTCAAATTTGAAATAAATGCACATGGTCCAGTGCATATAAATTGGTTGAAAAATCAAATCTGTGTCCTTGGGTTCATGCTTAGGTCCCATGCAAGAAATGGGAATGAATTTCAAACACCAGGGCGCTGTTGATTGCCGGCAAAACGTTGAGATACCTAGATTTGAAATTCTTGTAGATCCAAAACTCGTCTGAAATTGATGAAACTTGGCACGCTATCATGGAGCGGCATCAAGATGTCGTGGTAAAATTTTTGCCCCATTTGGGGCAGGTTTGGGTATACGCTTCTCACAAACCAGAGCTTCTCACAACAAGCCTGATGGTTTCGGTAGGGAACGTGCCACCTTTGGGGATGAAATGATATCCGTTGCCTCTTATTGCTTTCAAAAAAATTCTAGTCTCAACATAGAACAACAGGATTGTTGTATTATGTTTTGGAATTTTTCGGGGTTCGTTCGGACATTTTTATAAATTAACTGGGTTTTCTATGCATTTTATGTGCATAATTCAAATTTGAAATACCTGACATGCTCCATTGCATATAAATTGATTGAAAAATCAAATATGTGTCCTTGGGTGCATGCTTAGGTCCCATGCAAGAAATGGGAATGGATTTCAATCACCAGGGCACTGTTGATTACCGGCAAAACGTTGAAATACTTTGTTTTGGAATTCTAGTAAATTCAAAACTCGTGTGAAATTGATGAAACTTGGCATGCTATCATGGAGCGGCATCAACATCTCGTGGTAATTTTTTTGTCCCATTTGGGGCAGGTTTGGGGATATGCTTCTCAGAAACCAGAGCTTCTCACAACAAGCGTGATGGTTTCGGTAGGGAACGTGCCACCTTTGGGGACGAAACAATATCAGTTGCCTCTTATTGCTTTCAAAAAATTTCTAGTCTAACATAGAACAACAGGAGTGTTGTGTTAAGTTCTGGAATTTTTCAGGGTTCGTTTGGACATTTTTATACATTAACTAGGTTTTCTAGACATTATATGTGCATAATTCAAATTTGAAATAAATGCACATGATCTAGTGCATATAAATTGGTTGAAAAATCAAATATGTGTCCTTGGGTTCATGCTTAGGTCCCATGCAAGAAATGGGAATGAATTTCAAACACCAGGGCGCTGTTGATTGCCCGCAAAACGTTGAGATACCTTGTTTTGAAATTATTGTAAATCCAATACTCATCTGAAATTGATGAAACTGGGCACGCTATCTTGGAGCGGCATCAACATATCGTGGTAAATTTTTTATCCCATTTGGGGCAGGTTTGTGTATACGCTTCTCACAAACAAGAGCTTCTCACAACAAGCCTGATGGTTTCGGTTGGGAACGTGCCACCTTTGGGGACAAAACGATATCAGTTGCCTCTTATTGCTTTCAAAAAAATTCTAGTCTCGACATAGAACAACAGGAGTGTTGTGTTAAGTTTTGGAATTTTTCGGGGTTCGTTTGGACATTTTTATACATTAACTAAGTTTTCTAGACATTTTATGTGCATAATTCAAAGTTGAAATAAATGCACATAGTCCAGTGCATATAAATTGGTTGAAAAATCAAATATGTGTCCTTGGGTTCATGCTTAGGTCCCATGCAAGAAATGGGAATGAATTTCAAACACCAAGGCGCTGTTGATTGCCGGCAAAACGTTGAGATCCCTAGATTTGAAATTCTTGTAGATCCAAAACTCGTCTGAAATTGATGAAACTTGGCACGCTATCATGGAGCGGCATCAACATGTCGTGGTAAAAAATTTGTCCCATTTGGGGCAGGTTTGGGTATACTCTTCTCACAAACCAGAGCTTCTCACAACAAGCCTGATGGTTTCGGTAGGGAACGTGCCACCTTTGGGGATGAAACGATATCTGTTGCCTCTTATTGCTTTGAAAAAAAATTCTAGTGTCAACATAGAACAACAGGATTATTGTATTATGTTTTGGAATTTTTCGGGGTTCGTTCGGACATTTTTATAAATTAACTGGGTTTTCTAGGCATTTTATGTGCATAATTCAGATTTGAAATACATGACATGCTCCATTGCATATAAATTGATTGAAAAATCAAATATGTGTCCTTAGGTGCATGCTTAGGTCCCATGCAAGAAATGTGAATGGATTTCAAACACCAGGGCATTGTTGATTACCGGCAAAACGTTGAAATACTTTGTTTTGGAATTCTTGTAAATCCAAAACTCGTGTGAAATTCATGAAACTTGGCATGCTATCATGGAGGGCATCAACATCTCGTGGTAATTTTTTTGTCCCATTTGGGGCAGGTTTGGGGATATGCTTCTCACAAACCAGAGCTTCTCACAACAAGCCTGATGGTTTCGGAAGGGAACGTGCCACCTTTGGGGACGAAACGATATCAGTTGCCTCTTATTGCTTTCAAAAAATTTCTAGTGTCAACATAGAACAACAGGAGTGTTGTGCTAAGTTTTGGAATTCTTCGGGGTTTGTTTGGACATTTTTATACATTAACTAGGTTTTCTACTCATTTTATGTGCATAATTCAAATTTGAAATAAATGCACATGCTCCAGTGAATATAAATTGGTTGAAAAATCAAATCTTTGTCCTTGGGTTCATGCTTAGGTCCCATGCAAGAAATGGGAATGAATTTCAAACACCAGGGCGCTGTTGATTGCCGGCAAAACGTTGAGATAACTAGATTCGAAATTCTTGTAGATCCAAAACTCGTCTGAAATTGATGAAACTTGGCACGCTATCATGGAGCGGCATTAACATGTCGTGGTAAAAAATTTGTCCCATTTGGGGCAGGTTTGTGTATACGCTTCTCAGAAACCAGAGCTTCTCACAACAAGCCTGATGGTTTCGGTAGGGAACGTGCCACCTTTGGGGATGAAACGATATCCGTTGCCTCTTATTCCTTTCAAAAAAAATTCTAGTGTCAACATAGAACAACAGGATTGTTGTATTATGTTTTGGAATTTTTCGGGGTTTGTTCGGACATTTTTATAAATTAACTGGGTTTTCTAGGCATTTTATGTGCATAATTCAAATTTGAAATACATGACATGCTCCATTGCATATAAATTGATTGAAAAATCAAGTATGTGTCCTTGGGTGCATGCTTAGGTCCCATGCAAGAAATGGGAATGGATTTCAAACACCAGGGCACTGTTGATTACCGGCAAAACGTTGAAATACTTTGTTTTGGAATTCTAGTAAATCCAAAACTCGTGTGAAATTCATGAAACTTGGCATGCTATCATGGAGCGGCATCAACATCTCGTGGTAATTTTTTTGGCCCATTTGGGGCAGGTTTGGGGATATGCTTCTCACAAACCAGAGCTTCTCACAACAAGCCTGATGGTTTCGGTAGGGAACGTGCCACCTTTGGGGACGAAACAATATCAGTTGCCTCTTATTGTTTTCAAAAAATTTCTAGTCTGAACATAGAACAACAGGAGTGTTGTGTTAAGTTTTGGAATTTTTCAGGGTTCGTTTGGACATTTTTATACATTAACTAAGTTTTCTAGACATTTTATGTGCATAATTCAAATTTGAAATAAATGCACATGCTCCAGTGAATATAAATTGGTTGAAAAATCAAATATGTGTCCTTGGGTTCATGCTTAGGTCCCATGCAAGAAATGGGAATGAATTTCAACCACCAGGGCGCTGTTGATTGCCGGCAAAACGTTGAGATACCTTGTTTTGAAATTATTGTAAATCCAAAACTCATCTGAAATTGATGAAACTGGGCACGCTATGTTGGAGCGGCATCAACATATCGTGGTAAATTTTTTGTCCCATTTGGGGCAGGTTTGTGTATACGCTTCTCACAAACCAGAGCTTCTCACAACAAGCCTGATGGTTTCGGTAGGGAACGTGCCACCTTTGGGGACAAAACGATATCAGTTGCCTCTTATTGCTTTCAAAAAATTTCTAGTGTCAACATAGAACAACAGGAGTGTTGTGTTAAGTTTTGGAATTTTTCGGGGTTCGTTTGGACATTTTTATACATTAACAAAGTTTTCTAGACATTTCATGTGCATAATTCAAATTTGAAATAAATGCACATGGTCCAGTGCATATAAATTGGTTGAAAAATCAAATCTGTGTCCTTGGGTTCATGCTTAGGTCCCATGCAAGAAATGGGAATGAATTTCAAACACCAGGGCGCTGTTGATTGCCGGCAAAACGTTGAGATACCTAGATTTGAAATTCTTGTAGATCCAAAACTCGTCTGAAATTGATGAAACTTGGCACGCTATCATGGAGCGGCATCAAGATGTCGTGGTAAAATTTTTGCCCCATTTGGGGCAGGTTTGGGTATACGCTTCTCACAAACCAGAGCTTCTCACAACAAGCCTGATGGTTTCGGTAGGGAACGTGCCACCTTTGGGGATGAAACGATATCCGTTGCCTCTTATTGCTTTCAAAAAAATTCTAGTCTCAACATAGAACAACAGGATTGTTGTATTATGTTTTGGAATTTTTCGGGGTTCGTTCGGACATTTTTATAAATTAACTGGGTTTTCTAGGCATTTTATGTGCATAATTCAAATTTGAAATACCTGACATGCTCCATTGCATATAAATTGATTGAAAAATCAAATATGTGTCCTTGGGTGCATGCTTAGGTCCCATGCAAGAAATGGGAATGGATTTCAATCACCAGGGCAGTGTTGATTACCGGCAAAACGTTGAAATACTTTGTTTTGGAATTCGAGTAAATTCAAAACTCGTGTGAAATTCATGAAACTTGGCATGCTATCATGGAGCGGCATCAACATCTCATGGTAATTTTTTTGTCACATTTGGGACAGGTTTGGGGATATGCTTCTCAGAAACCAGAGCTTCTCACAACAAGCCTGATGGTTTCGGTAGGGAACGTGCCACCTTTGGGGATGAAACGATATCAGTTGCCTCTTATTGCTTTCAGAAAATTTCTAGTATCAACATAGAACAACAGGTGTGTTGTGTTAAGTTTTGGAATTTTTCGGGGTTCGTTTGGACATTTTTGTAGATTAACTAGGTTTTCTAGACATTTTATGTGCATAATTCAAATTTGAAATAAATGCACATGATCGAGTGCATATAAATCGGTTGAAAAATCAAATATGTGTCCTTGGGTTCATGCTTAGGTCCCATGCAAGAAATGGGAATGAATTTCAAACACCAGGGCGCTGTTGATTGCCGGCAAAACGTTGAGATACCTTGTTTTGAAATTATTGTAAATCCAATACTCATCTGAAATTGATGAAACTGGGCACGCTATGTTGGAGCGGCATCAACATATCATGGTAAATTTTTTGTCCCATTTGGGGCAGGTTTGTGTATACGCTTCTCACAAACAAGAGCTTCTCACAACAAGCCTGATGGTTTCGGTTGGGAACGTGCCACCTTTGGGGATAAAACGATATCATTTGCCTCTTATTGCTTTCAAAAAAATTCTAGTGTCAACATAGAACAACAGGAGTGTTGTGTTAAGTTTTGGAATTTTTCGGGGTTCGTTTGGACATTTTTATACATTAACTAAGTTTTCTAGACATTTTATGTGAATAATTCAAATTGGAAATAAATGCACATGGTCCAGTGCATATAAATTGGTTGAAAAAACAAATATGTGTCCTTGGCTTCATGCTTAGGTCCCATGCAAGAAATGGGAATGAATTTCAAACACCAAGGCGCTGTTGATTGCCGGCAAAACGTTGAGATACCTAGATTTGAAATTCTTGTAGATCCAAAACTCGTCTGAAATTGATGAAACTTGGCACGCTATCATGGAGCGGCATGAACATGTCATGGTAAAAAATTTGTCCCATTTGGGGCGGGTTTGGGTATACTCTTCTCACAAACCAGAGCTTCTCACAACGAGCCTGATGGTTTCG
The DNA here is from genome assembly GCF_018294505.1 of Triticum aestivum. Classification (NCBI taxonomy): domain Eukaryota; kingdom Viridiplantae; phylum Streptophyta; class Magnoliopsida; order Poales; family Poaceae; genus Triticum; species Triticum aestivum. The sequence goes on from NC_057814.1 coordinate 518,494,572, forward strand.
TTAGGGAACGTGCCACCTTTGGGGATGAAACGATATCCGTTGCCTCTTATTGCTTTCAAAAAAAATTCTAGTGTCAACATAGAACAACAGGATTATTGTATTATGTTTTGGAATTTTTCGGGGTTCGTTCGGACATTTTTATAAATTAACTGGGTTTTCTAGGCATTTTTTTTGCATAATTCAGATTTGAAATACATGACATGCTCCATTGCATACAAATTGATTGAAAAATCAAATATGTGTCCTTGGGTGCATGCTTAGGTCCCATGCAAGAAATGGGAATGGATTTCAAACACCAGGGCACTGTTGATTACCGGCAAAACGTTGAAATACTTTGTTTTGGAATTCTGGTAAATCCAAAACTCGAGTGAAATTCATGTAACTTGGCATGCTATCATGGAGCGGCATCAACATCTCGTGGTAATTTTTTTGTCCCATTTGGGGCAGGTTTGGGGATATGCTTCTCACAAACCAGAGCTTCTCACAACAAGCCTGATGGTTTCGAAAGGGAACGTGCCACCTTTGGGGACGAAACGATATCAGTTGCCTCTTATTGCTTTCAAAAATTTTCTAGTGTCAACATAGAACAACAGGAGTGTTGTGTTATGTTTTGGAATTCTTCGGGGTTCGTTTGGATATTTTTATACATTAACTAGGTTTTCTAGTCATTTTATGTGCATATTTCAAATTTGAAATAAATGCACATGATCCAGTGCATATAAATTGGTCGAAAAATCAAATATGTGTCCTTGGGTTCTTCTTAGGTCCCATGCAAGAAATGGGAATGAATTTCAAACACCAGGGCGCTGTTGATTGCCGGCAAAACGTTGAGATACCTTGTTTTGAAATTATTGTAAATCCAAAACTCGTCTGAAATTGATGAAACTTGGCACGCTATCTTGGAGCGACATCAACATGTCGTGGTAAATTTTTTGTCCCATTTGGGCAGGTTTGGGTATACGCTTCTCACGAACCAGAGCTTCTCACAACAAGCCTGATGGTTTCGGAAGGGAACGTGCCACCTTTGGGGACAAAACAATATCAGTTGCCTCTTATTACTTTCAAAACATTTCTAGTGTCAACATAGAACAACAGGAGTGTTGTGTTAAGTTTTGGAATTTTTCGGCGTTTGTTTGGACATTTTTATACATTAACTAAGTTTTCTAGACATTTTATGTGCATAATTCAAATTTGAAATAAATGCACATGCTCAAGTGAATATAAATTGGTTGAAAAATCAAATCTGTGTCCTTGGGTTCATGCTTAGGTCCCATGCAAGAAATGGGAATGAATTTCAAACACGAGGGCGCTGTTGATTGCCGGCAAAACGTTGAGATACCTAGATTCGAATTTCTTGTACATCCAAAACTCGTCTGAAATTGATGAAACTTGGCACGCTATCATGGAGCGGCATTAACATGTCGTGGTAAAAATTTTGTCCCATTTGGGGCAGGTTTGTGTATACGCTTCTCACAAACCAGAGCTTCTCACAACAAGTCTGATGGTTTCGGTAGGGAATGTGCCACCTTTGGGGACAAAACGATATCAGTTGCCTCTTATTGCTTTCAAAAAAAAATTCTAGTGTCAACATAGAACAACAGGATTGTTGTATTATGTTTTGGAATTTTTCGGAGTTCGTTCGGACATTTTTATAAATTAACTGGGTTTTCTAGGCATTTTATGTGCATAATTAATATTTGAAATACATGACATGCTCCATTGCATATAAATTGATTGAAGAATCAAGTATGTGTCCTTGGGTGCATGCTTAGGTCCCATGCAAGAAATGGGAATGGATTTCAAACACCAGGGCACTGTTGATTACCGGCAAAACGTTGAAATACTTTGTTTTGGAATTCTAGTAAATCCAAAACTCGTGTGAAATTCATGAAACTTGGCATGCTATCATGGAGCGGCATCAACATCTCGTGGTAATTTTTTTTCCCATTTGGGGCAGGTTTGGGGATATGCTTCTCACAAACCAGAGCTTCTCACAACAAGCGTGATGGTTTCGGTAGGGAACGTGCCACCTTTGGGGACGAAACAATATCAGTTGCCTCTTATTGCTTTCAAAAAATTTCTAGTCTAACATAGAACAACAGGAGTGTTGTGTTAAGTTCTGGAATTTTTCAGGGTTCGTTTGGACATTTTTATACATTAACTAGGTTTTCTAGACATTATATGTGCATAATTCAAATTTGAAATAAATGCACATGATCTAATGCATATAAATTGGTTGAAAAATCAAATATGTGTCCTTGGGTTCATGCTTAGGTCCCATGCAAGAAATGGGAATGAATTTCAAACACCAGGGCGCTGTTGATTGCCCGCAAAACGTTGAGATACCTTGTTTTGAAATTATTGTAAATCCAATACTCATCTGAAATTGATGAAACTGGGCACGCTATCTTGGAGCGGCATCAACATATCGTGGTAAATTTTTTGTCCCATTTGGGGCAGGTTTGTGTATACGCTTCTCCGAAACAAGAGCTTCTCACAACAACCCTGATGGTTTCGGTTGGGAACGTGCCACCTTTGGGGACAAAACGATATCAGTTGCCTCTTATTGCTTTCAAAAAATTTCTAGTGTCGACATAGAACAACAGGAGTGTTGTGTTAAGTTTTGGAATTTTTCGGGGTTCGTTTGGACATTTTTATACATTAACTAAGTTTTCTAGACATTTTATGTGCATAATTCAAAGTTGAAATAAATGCACATAGTCCAGTGCATATAAATTGGTTGAAAAATCAAATATGTGTCCTTGGGTTCATGCTTAGGTCCCATGCAAGAAATGGGAATGAATTTCAAACACCAAGGCGCTGTTGATTGCCGGCAAAACGTTGAGATCCCTAGATTTGAAATTCTTGTAGATCCAAAACTCGTCTGAAATTGATGAAACTTGGCACGCTATCATGGAGCGGCATCAACATGTCGTGGTAAAAAATTTGTCCCATTTGGGGCAGGTTTGGGTATACTCTTCTCACAAACCAGAGCTTCTCACAACAAGCCTGATGGTTTCGGTAGGGAACGTACCACCTTTGGGGATGAAACGATATCCGTTGCCTCTTATTGCTTTGAAAAAAAATTCTAGTGTCAACATAGAACAACATGATTATTGTATTATGTTTTGGAATTTTTCGGGGTTCGTTCGGACATTTTTATAAATTAACTGGGTTTTCTAGGCATTTTATGTGCATAATTCAGATTTGAAATACATGACATGCTCCATTGCATATAAATTGATTGAAAAATCAAATATGTGTCCTTAGGTGCATGCTTAGGTCCCATGCAAGAAATGTGAATGGATTTCAAACACCAGGGCATTGTTGATTACCGGCAAAACGTTGAAATACTTTGTTTTGGAATTCTTGTAAATCCAAAACTCGTGTGAAATTCATGAAACTTGGCATGCTATCATGGAGCGGCATCAACATCTCGTGGTAATTTTTTTGTCCCATTTGGGGCAGGTTTGGGGATATGCTTCTCACAAACCAGAGCTTCTCACAACAAGCCTGATGGTTTCGGAAGGGAACGTGCCACCTTTGGGGACGAAACGATATCAGTTGCCTCTTATTGCTTTCAAAAATTTTCTAGTGTCAACATAGAACAACAGGAGTGTTGTGCTAAGTTTTGGAATTCTTCGGGGTTCGTTTGGACATTTTTATACATTAACTAGGTTTTCTACTCATTTTATGTGCATAATTCAAATTTGAAATAAATGCACATGCTCAAGTGAATATAAATTGGTTGAAAAATCAAATCTGTGTCCTTGGGTTCATGCTTAGGTCCCATGCAAGAAATGGGAATGAATTTCAAACACCAGGGCGCTGTTGATTGCCGGCAAAACGTTGAGATACCTAGATTCGAAATTCTTGTAGATCCAAAACTCGTCTGAAATTGATGAAACTTGGCACGCTATCATGGAGCGGCATTAACATGTCGTGGTAAAAAATTTGTCCCATTTGGGGCAGGTTTGTGTATACGCTTCTCAGAAACCAGAGCTTCTCACAACAAGCCTGATGGTTTCGGTAGGGAACGTGCCACCTTTGGGGATGAAACGATATCCGTTGCCTCTTATTCCTTTCAAAAAAAATTCTAGTGTCAACATAGAACAACAGGATTGTTGTATTATGTTTTGGAATTTTTCGGGGTTCGTTCGGACATTTTTATAAATTAACTGGGTTTTCTAGGCATTTTATGTGCATAATTCAAATTTGAAATACATGACATGCTCCATTGCATATAAATTGATTGAAAAATCAAGTATGTGTCCTTGGGTGCATGCTTAGGTCCCATGCAAGAAATGGGAATGGATTTCAAACACCAGGGCACTGTTGATTACCGGCAAAACGTTGAAATACTTTGTTTTGGAATTCTAGTAAATCCAAAACTCGTGTGAAATTCATGAAACTTGGCATGCTATCATGGAGCGGCATCAACATCTCGTGGTAATTTTTTTGTCCCATTTGGGGCAGGTTTGGGGATATGCTTCTCACAAACCAGAGCTTCTCACAACAAGCCTGATGGTTTCGGTAGGGAACGTGCCACCTTTGGGGACGAAACAATATCAGTTGCCTCTTATTGTTTTCAAAAAATTTCTAGTCTGAACATAGAACAACAGGAGTGTTGTGTTAAGTTTTGGAATTTTTCAGGGTTCGTTTGGACATTTTTATACATTAACTAAGTTTTCTAGACATTTTATGTGCATAATTCAAATTTGAAATAAATGCACATGCTCCAGTGAATATAAATTGGTTGAAAAATCAAATCTGTGTCCTTGGGTTCATGCTTTGGTCCCATGCAAGAAATGGGAATGAATTTCAAACACCAGGGCGCCGTTGATTGCCGGCAAAACGTTGAGATACCTAGATTCGAAATTCTTGTAGATCCAAAACTCATCTGAAATTGATGAAACTTGGCACGCTATCATGGAGCGGCATTAACATGTCGTGGTAAAATTTTTGTCCCATTTGGGGCAGGTTTGTGTATACGCTTCTCACAAACCAGAGCTTCTCACAACAAGCCTGATGGTTTCAGTAGGGAACGTGCCACCTTTGGGGATGAAACGATATCCGTTGCCTCTTATTCCTTTCAAAAAAAATTCTAGTGTCAACATAGAACAACAGGATTGTTGTATTATGTATTGGAATTTTTCGGGGTTCGTTCGGACATTTTTATAAATTAACTGGGTTTTCTAGGCATTTTATGTGCATAATTCAAATTTGAAATACATGACATGCTCCATTGCATATAAATTGATTGAAAAATCAAGTATGTGTCCTTGGGTGCATGCTTAGGTCCCATGCAAGAAATGATAATGGATTTCAAACACCAGGGCACTGTTGATTACCGGCAAAACGTTGAAATACTTTGTTTTGGAATTCTAGTAAATCCAAAACTCGTGTGAAATTCATGAAACTTGGCATGCTATCATGGAGCGGCATCAACATCTCGTGGTAATTTTTTTGTCCCATTTGGGGCAGGTTTGGGGATATGCTTCTCACAAACCAGAGCTTCTCACAACAAGCCTGATGGTTTCGGTAGGGAACGTGCCACCTTTGGGGACGAAACAATATCAGTTGCCACTTATTGTTTTCAAAAAATTTCTAGTCTCAACATAGAACAACAGGAGTGTTGTGTTAAGTTTCGGAATTTTTCAGGGTTCGTTTGGACATTTTTATAAATTAACTAGGTTTTCTAGACATTTTATGTGCATAATTCAAATTTGAAATAAATGCACATGATCTAGTGCATATAAATTGGTTGAAAAATCAAATATGTGTCCTTGGGTTCATGCTTAGGTCCCATGCAAGAAATGGGAATGAATTTCAAACACCAGGGCGTTGTTGATTGCCGACAAAATGTTGAGATACCTTGTTTTGAAATTATTTTAAATCCAAAACTCGTCTGAAATTGATGAAACTTGGCATGCTATCTTGGAGCGGCATCAACATGTCGTGGTAAATTTTTGTCCCATTTGGGGCAGGTTTGGGTATACGCTTCTCACAAACCAGAGCTTCTCACAACAAGCCTGATGGTTTCGGTAGGGAACGTGCCACCTTTGGGGACAAAACGATATCAGTTGCCTCTTATTGCTTTCAAAAAATTTCTAGTGTCAACATAGAACAACATGAGTGTTGTGTTAAGTTCTGGAATTTTTCGGGGTTCGTTTGGACATTTTTATACATTAACTAAGTTTTCTAGACATTTTATGTGCATAATTCAAATTTGAAATAAATGCACATGCTCCAGTGCATATAAATTGGTTGAAAAATCAAATCTATGTCCTTGGGTTCATGCTTAGGTCCCATGCAAGAAATGGGAATGAATTTCAAACACCAGGGCGCTGCTGATTGCCGGCAAAACGTTGAGATACCTAGATTTGAAATTCTTGTAGATCCAAAACTCGTCTGAAATTGATCAAACGTGGCACGCTATCATGGAGCGGCATCAACATGTCGTGGTAAATTTTTTTTCCCATTTGGGGCAGGTTTGGGTATACGCTTCTCACAAACCAGAGCTTCTCACAACGAGCCTGATGGTTTCGGTAGGGAACGTGCCACCTTTGGGGATGAAACGATATCCGTTGCCTCTTATTGCTTTCAAAAAAAATTCTAGTGTCAACATAGAACAACAGGATTGTTGTATTATGTTTTGGAATTTTTCGGGGTTCGTTCGGACATTTTTATATATTAACTGGGTTTTCTAGGCATTTTATGTGGATAATTCAAATTTGAAATACATGACATGCTCCCTTGCATATAAATTGATTGAAAAATCAAATATTTGTCCTTGGGTGCATGCTTAGGTCCCATGCAAGAAATGGGAATGGATTTCAAACACCAGGGCACTGTTGATTACCGGCAAACGCTGAAATACTTTGTTTTGGAATTCAATTAAATCCAAAACTCGTGTGGAATTCATGAAACTTGGCATGCTATCGTGGAGCGGCATCAACATCTCGTGGTAATTTTTTTGTCCCATTTGGGGCAGGTTTGGGGATAGGCTTCTCACAAACCAGAGCTTCTCACAACAAGCCTTATGGTTTCGGTAGGGAACGTCCCACCTTTGGGGACGCAATGATATCTAGTGCCTCTTATTGCTTTCCAAAAATTTCTCGTGTCAACATAGAAGAACAGGTGCGTTGTGTCAATATTTGGGATTTTTGGGGTTCGTTTGGACATTTTTATGCATTAATTGAGTTTTAAATGCATTTATGTGCATAATTCAAATTTGAACTACATGCACATGCTCTAATGCATATAAATTTGTTGAAATTCAAATCTGTGTCCTTGGTTGCATGCTTAGGTCCCATGCAAAAAATGGGAATGAATGTCAAACACCCTGCCACCGTCACTCGGCTACAAACATTGAGATACCTGGTTTTTAAATTCTAGTAAATCCAAAACTCGTCTGAAATTCATGAAACTTGGTATGCTATCATGGAGCGGCATCAACATGCCGTGGTAAATTTTATTCCCATTTGGGTCAGGTTTGGGTATAAGTTTCTCACAAACCAAAGCTTCTCACACCAAGCCTGATGGTTTCGGTAGGGAACGTGCCACCTTTGGGGACTAAACGATATCCGCTGCCTCTTATTGCTTTCAAAAAATTTCTAGTGTCAACATAGAACAACAAGAGTGTTGTATTAAATGTTGGAATTTTTCAGGGTTCGTTTGGACATTTTTATACATTAACTGGGTTTTCTAGGCATTTTATGTGCATAATTGAAATTTGAGCTACATGCACATGCTCCAGTGCATATAAATTGGTTGAAAAATCAAATCTTTGTCCTTGGGTGCATGCTTAGGTCCCATGCAAGATATGGGAATGAATTTCAAACACCAGGGCACCGTTGGTTGCCGGCAAAACGTTGAGATACTTTGTTTTTAAATTCTAGCAAATCCAAAACTCGTCTGAAATTCATGAAACTTGGCATGCTATCATGGAATGGCACCCGACATGCTCTAGTATTTTTCACTTCCTTTTTGAGAGAAGGCGCACTCGAATAACAGCCAACAAAGGCATTTTGAAACAAATATCTGCCACTCTAACATCGCAAGCGTTTGTATAATTCAAATCGTGTGCGTTATGTTAACCATTCATGTGACGCCATGTGTCTTCATTGTAATGGCTATAGGAGGTGCCTTGCGGACAGCTGCTTGACCTTGACTGAACGGGAGGCGTGCAAGCGCAGTCCGGTGCGTGATACGTCTCCAACGTATCTATAATTTTTTATTGTTCCATGCTGTTATATTATCAATCTTGGATGTTTTATAATCATTTTATAGTAATTTATATCATTTTTCTGGTACTAACCAATTGACATAGTGCCAAATGCCAGTTGTTGTTTTCTGCATGTTTTTTACATCGCAGGAAATCAATATCAAACGGAGTCCAAACGCAACGAAACTTTACGGAGATTTTTTTGGACCAGAAGGAACATAATGGGCCCAGGCTGCGCCTCGGGGTGCTCCGAGGAGAGCACAACCCGCCAGGGCGCGCTAGGAGGCCCAAGCGCGCCCTGATCTTACGGTGCTTGATCCCAGTGACAGAAGGGGAACTGACACGTATGTATCGTTGCTACTAAGGATAAAACGGTGGGATCTATCTCTACATAGATAGATCTTGTCTTCATCATGCCATCGTTCTTATTGCATTACTCCGTTTCTCCATGAACTTAATACACTAGATGCATGCTGGATAGCGGTTGATGTGTGGAGTAATAGTAGTAGATGCAGGCAGGATTCGGCCTACTAATCTTGGATGTGATGCCTATAATATGATCATTGCATGGATATCGTCATGAGTATTTGAAGTTCTATCAATTGCCCAACAGTAATTTGTTCACCCACCGTTTGCTATTTTTCTCGAGAGAAGCCACTAGTGAAACCTATGGCCCCCGGATCTCTTTCTCATATATTTGCCTTTGCGATCTACTTTTACTTTGCATTTATTTTCAGATCTACTAAACCAAAAATAAAAAAATACCTTGCTGCAAGTTATTCTTATTTATTTTATTTGGCGTTTGTTCTATCAATCTACTACAATTTTATCTCACCTTCGTTCGCCTATCTTGAGGCGTCGTACCCGAAAGGGATTGACAACCCCTTTTACACGTCGGGTTGCGAGGATTTGTTATCTGTGTGCAAGGGCTATTTACGCTGTGCTGCTTGGTTCTCCTACTAGTTTGATAATCTTGGTTTCATATCTGAGGGAAATACCTACCGCCGCTGTGCTGCATTGTCCCTTCCTCTTTAGGGAAATACCGACGTAGCTTGAAGCGACATCAAAAGGAATTTCTGGCGCCGTTGCCAGGGAGGATCTTCCACATATACCAGGTTCCTAATCAAAAATCTCATCTCCTCGCAATTTACATTATTTGCCATTTGCCTCCCGTTTTCCTCTCCCCCACTTCACAAAAAAAATTCGTTTTATTCGCCCCTCTTTTTCATTCGCCTTTTTCTCGTCAGATCTATTCTTTGCTTGCAATCATGAGTGATTTCGGTATGGCACCAACAGATGATGGCCTAACTCCTAAGATTGGATGTACGGGCAATCTGGATGCTAAAACTTTTATCCTGGGGCAAGGGAACGTTATGGGAAAAGAACGTATCCAAGAATTTTTCAATTGTGTGGGAAATTTGAGTCTTGATGATGCTCCTATACTCAAAACTACTAGATCTTATGCGGATGCTATTTCAGCACTAGTTCTCAAACTTGAAAGTAAATTTATTCATATCCATCCTACTTTTCAAAGATTGTGTTTTGAGCTTCCCGTTATAAAGAATCCCAGGGCTAAAAAGTTAGCCACTCTCGTTCTTATGAATGAGTTTGACTACATAATACGGGAAGCTAGGGAAATCTTTGATTTTTATGGTATGAATCGTGAAAAACCTGTGATAGATGAAATTCTTTACAATAGTGACTGTGCTTTAAGACATTTGCTTGGGGATAATAAAATCTTTGATGACAATCTTAAAAAGGAAGTCCCCATTTTAGATATAATCCAACAAGTTTTCAATAATGTTAATCAACATCACTCTTGGATTGTTGCGGGAAATCAAAGGGGTTATGATGAAAACCAACTTAGAAATGCTAAAGTGTCTATGGATAATATGTTTTATGTTGTGTCTACAAAACCCCATGATGAAAACACCTCTAAGAAAATTAAGAAGGATGACAAAACTTAGATCCTTGCTTTATGCCTAGCTAAGGGCATAAAAGTATAGCGTTTGTTAGGAGGCAACCCAATGAATAAAATTTATTTTTGCTTTTTGCTTTCTGTTCCTCAGTGTTAGCACAATTATGCTACTGTTATGATTGTGTTTTTTTGTTTTAATTAGTGTTTGTGCCAAGTAAAGCCTTTAGGATCTTCTTGGGTGATAGTTGTTTGATCTTGCTGAAAAAACAGAAACTTCTGCGCTCACAAAAACAATTCTAATATTTTAACAGAGCGTGATAAAAAGCCAATTCTTTTTGCAAAAGATCAATATACAAATTGTTCAGTTCATCCTAATTTTTCAGAATTTTTGGAGTTCCAGAAGTTTTCAAAATAGTCAGATTGCTACAGACTATTCTGTTTTGACAGATTCTGTTTTCTTTGCGTTGTGTGCTTATTTTGATGGCTCTATGGTTTTCTTTGATGAGTTTTTGCCATGGAAAAGTTGGAATACAGTATATATAATGCAAAAATAAAATATGAATTGGTTTGACACAACACTTATAGTAGTGATTTCCTTTCTTACACTAACGGATCTCACGAAGGTTTTGTTGAGTTTTGTGTGATTGAAGTTTTCAAGTTTTGGGTTATCTTACGATGGATGAAGGAATAAGGAGTAGAAGATCCTAAGCTTGGGGATGCCCCGGCATCCCAAGCTATTATCCAAAAATGAGCAACCAGCTAAGCTTGGGGATGCCCCCGAGTGGCATCCCCTCTTTCTTCTAACGACCATCGGTATTTTACTCGAAGCTATATTTTTATTCGTCACATACTATGTGTTTTGTTTGGAGCGTCTTGTATGATATGAGTCTTTTCTTGTTTTATTTTGTGTTTTTAGTCTTGATCCCTTGCTGGCCACACCTATTTGAGACAGCCAAAATTATGTCATTACTTGTTAGAATGGCTCTCTATGCTTCACTTAAATTTTTATGAGCTATGGACTTGCTCTAGTGCTTCACTTATATCTTTTTTAGCACGGTGTGCTTTAGTATTTTTGAAGAAATGCTCTCTTGCTTCACTTAGATTTATTTGAGAGTTATAAAAATTTCAAGAAATTCTCTCTTGCTTCACTTAAATTAATTTGAGAGAAAGAAAAATTTATGCTCATGATCTTCACTTATGTTTGTTTGAGCTCATGAAAAGCAACACATGAAAATTAGTCCCAAAGTAATAGATATCCAAGAAGGATATAATAAAAACTTTCATGAAGATCATTGGACAAAATAAACTTGACTCTTAGTGATAGTTTTGAGATATGATGATGTGATATGTGAGTTATGTTGATGAGCAATTGTGCTTTAGTAAGAATATTGGTGTTAAGGTTTGTGATTCCCTATGCAAGCACGGAAGTCAATAGTCATGCAATAAAATTATATCCTACGTGTGGTGCATTATTCGGTGTTAATTATGCTTAATGCTCGCTTATGAGATTATCCTTTTCTTGGTTGGCCGCTTCTCAATCTTTTGCTAGCCTTCATTTTGCACTAACTATGATCACTACTTGTGCATCCAAAATCCTTTAAACCAGTTTTGCCACATGAGTCCACTATATCTACCTATATGCGGTATTCTTTTGCTGTTTTAAGCAAATTTGTATGTGCCATCTCTAATTTTCAAAATAAACTTCCCTTTTGTGTGTTCGTTTCGCTCGCGGAGCGGTGAGGGGTGGCTAATATTTCCATGCTAGATGTGTTATTTTCAAGATGAGTGTTTATTCACTTGTCATTGCACGAGAGTAAGGCAAAGGTATTAGGGATGCCCAGTCCCGAAATGAAAAAATGAATTTACTTTCTGTTGTCAAATAAAAAATTCCTTGGAAAGTGTTGGTATGGAAGGCACCCGTGGATACGGTTAGCCATGGAAAGTGAAAGTATGGTTGAAAGGAATAATTTTATTTTCTGTTTGGGAACCGCCTATGATATATCTAGCATGGAAAGTGTTGGGAACTCTAAGTCGTTTTCGTTGGTGGGATGGATACACCTCCCAAAATGTTTTTATCTACGTTTTTTGCTTTGAGCTCTGGCACCTCTACAGATCCCTACTTCCCTCTGCGAAGGGCCTTTCTTTTACTTTATGTAATGTTTATTTTTGAATTTGTGTCTCCATCTTCTCTTATAAAAGCACCAATTAGGAGGCAATATGATCGTACTTGAGTATTGGGTGTAGCTAATATGCGAGTGTGTTTCATGAATGGATCAATCGCTGAGCATGATGGGCTAGGGATAACTTATTTTAGCGTTGATATTTTGAAAGACATGGTTGCTTGTTGATATGTTTGAGTATTTAAATTATCATGTCAAAACTAAACTATTGCTTTGAACAATATAAAAGTCCAAATGTCCATGCTATAAAGAAAGAATATGATATGACATGATAGGCAGCATTCCACATCAAAAATTCTGTTTTTATCACTTCCCTACTCGAGGACGAATAGGAGTTAAACTTGGGGATGCTGATACGTCTCCAACGTATCTATAATTTTTTATTGTTCCATGCTATTATATATCAATATTGGATGTTTTATAATCATTGTATAGTCATTTTATATCACTTTTTGGGTACTAACCTATTGACATAGTGCCAAATGCTAGTTGTTGTTTTCTACATGTTTTTTACATCGCAGGAAATCAATATCAAGTGGGGTCCAAACGCAACAATACTTTACTGAGATTTTTTTGGACCAAATAATGGGCCCTGGCTGCGCCTGGGGGGTGCTCCGAGGAGAGCACAACCCACCAGGGCGCGCCAGGAGGCCCAGGCGCGCCTTGGTGGGTTGTGCCCACCTCGGGTGCCCCCCGGACCGCCTCTTTGTTCTATAAATACCCTAATATTATAGAAACCCTAGGGGAGTCGATGAAAATCAATTCCAGCCGCCGAAGAGTCTAGAACCACCAGATCCAATCTAGACACCATCTCGGATGGGGCTCACCACCTCCATTGGTGCCTCTCCGATGATGCGTGAGTAGTTCTTTGTAGACCTTCGGGTCCATAGTTAGTAGCTAGATGGCTTTCTCTCTCTCGCTGAATTCTCAATACAATGGTCTCTTGGAGATCCATATGATGTAACTCTTTTGCGGTGTGTTTGTTTGTAAGAACCCGGAAATTATTTCCAGACCCTCCTGTGTATATTTGTCAATCCAGGATCAACTTGACAACACAACGAAATGGTATCATTGCAGAACATTAAAACAAGTATAAGTTTAATAACTCTTGCCACAAGGCATACACAGTGAAATGTCTCGTGACATTTATTACAACCAGAAACACAGCGGAATATATAAATACGTAGCGACTCCATCTCAGCCATAGGCAGTCGATGTAGTCAATGTGTCCTCACTCCTCGGGATCATCATAATAGTCGTAGTCGACGCCCTCGTCTTCATAAATCTATGTTGTTCAACAAAAGTATTGCCATGAGTACATTACGTACTCAACATGCCTCCCACGGGGAAGGACCTAATAGCTACATGTTGCTTCAAAGGAAGGCTGTATGGCTCATTTGCATAAAGTAGTTGGATAAAAGCAGTTTTAGATGAAAACATGTTTTATCTCCAGAACAACTTTCATCAAGTGAGGATCCTCGATCAACTCACGTCCTTCATAGGTTTCAAGAATAGGGGCAAAGAGGGAATAAGCAAGACAGGTCCTGTACGTCAAGAAAGATTCATGTGTCGTCCATGACCGTGGACACGGCTACTCGAATAGTTTTACACTCTGCAGAGGTTGTACACTTTACCCACACGACAAAATCGCGACATGTTGCCACCGGTGGTCGCTGGCGTAGTACACCATTTGGTATACCGGCAGGGAAATTGTGACGAGGTCTTTCATTTGACCACACTTACTGTACCAAGCCCACTAGGTATCAACACGGAAGTAACCGCAGTTCACAGTCCGGGCCCCCCTTTTGTGCCGAGGATACTCCTCGCAAGGCAGCTATCCCATCTGCGGTATGTCGACGATGACAATAAGAGTGAACTAACTAATTAACCAAGTCAGTGCCCATATAGCATGTGGTTGTACTGTTATCACAATCTTCAAATCCAAGACTTATTAGGCCTCATGTGGCACGGACGACTGATTGCCCCCTTCAACTCGTGAAGGGCTACCAATCGCTCCTTCAATCCTTGATTCAGCTGTCGCCCGCGCCAGTATTCAGATGGTAAGTTTCACCCAGAGTAGAAGAGGATAGAGAAGGTCAACAAGGGCCAACTGGCCTAGCTCGGGGTTAAGTTTCAACTGTCAATGACTCAGAGGTCATTCAACAAGGCACCTATAGGGTGATAAGCATGGCTAAGCATTTCTTCTCTACCAGAACCTTATACTTCTACTCAGGTGTCAAGTAAATAGGCGACAAGCGGATCAAGGTAATGTGTCAATTTACACGCTAGCTACGAGAATTAAAATAGCATGCACATAGTAACAATAAAACTCAATGCAATTTTGTAAACCATAGGATAAGTATGATCAAAGAAGGAGGCATGCCTTCGTTGTCGAGTCCCCCGTTTCCTTCTTCGTCGTAGTGCTCCTCTCCAATACCGTAACCTCCTACTCGTAGTAACGGCAAAGCAATAATAAATAACAAGCAATAACATCCAAATGAAATAAAAAGTATAGGAAGGATTGGTAGAAAGATGTGGATGGATATGGAGATTTCCAAGGAGGTAGATCGATTGACGATGAGTAGAGGGATTGAATGGATTGGTTGGGTATAGGTTTATCCAGACTAAGTAAAACTCGGCCATCATGTCTAATGTTCTAAATAGCATTATGCTAACCGAACTTTAATAGTGCCCAATACAAATACTTCGGCTAACTATAAAGAAAAGACAAAATAATGACTGACGTGACATAAACACAAAACAATAACTATCCTATGCATTTGAACGACACGACTCAACCTAGCATGGCAATACAAATTTACCCACAAATCAATATTTAGAAAAAATCTAATATTTATAATGGTTAAAACATCCACTATAGATTTTAACAACAAGCATCTTAAAAGTCAACCAAGCTACTTCCTAAACAAACTAGTTAAGTTACAAAACATCAAACAATAGCACGGTCCTAAAGAAATGCTAAAACATAAAGGACTCAATTCATGTAGCATCTAATTAAAATAATCTAGATACATATGAAACAAATGGAGGAACAATAATCTAGTCATCACACGATCAACTCTTCTAACAAAAATCATGCACATGCTATGCCTCACAACATCACCTAAACTCAATAAAAATAATTAAACAACAATAAAATAATTGTATCAGAATAAAACTAAAACATGAGTATTTCTACGCATTACAATATTGTTCCCACGATATGCAAGCACATGTCTATGTACTATTAAAAAAATCTAATTGTATTATCATGCAACACTAATTTAAATAAGCCGAAATTAATTCTACAACATTCTAAAATATCCTAAAATCACTCAACAATAATTAGGAAATACTCTAAGCATGCTACGAACATGAAAAAAACTAATTATGCATGATTACTTACACGAACATCATATGCACTTGATAAAAAACAACACAATCAAACCTACTCAAATGAAAATAAACACATCCACTCGCTCCTAATATCACCAAAGTCGTCCTATAGGTTACGATTGGTTTTGGGTCACCGAGGAGTAGTCGGGGAGGGAGTCGTCGAACAGAAAATGAACGTGTTCCGATGCGCGTCGTCGTCGTTTAACTCCGGTGATGAAGAGATGATGGTGCGTGATGCTCTTGGTGATGATGGAACACCGGGACGCGGACGGACACGACGAACGGTCAACGGGTGACGGTGGTGTCGCTCTTGAATGGTGGCAGCGGCATGGCGCAGTTGAGCGTGCGGCCAACGACAGCAAACAGACGGGAAAAGATGTCTAGGAGGTAGAGTGAGGCGAGCGAACTTGTCTGGTAGAAGGAATTTGGAGGGGGTGCTCACCTACGGCGACGGTTGGCGAAAAACAGTAGAGATGGGGCTGTATTGCGGGGTGGATTACGAGTGATTGAAAAGGAATTGGAGGATGAGATTACGGGGCTTTTATAGAGGATCTCTGGGCGCACGCCGTGACGCGAAGGGTCTGCCGATTGGTAGCCGGAGGAGGGAGATCAGGAGGTGAATGTCATTGTTGGGCCAATAACTTCATCAGTTACTTGCATGATAATAAGTCCACCATGAGTGGAGCCATTAGACTGAACGGACTCGTCGTTGAGTGGGGAGTAATTCTTGTGTTGATGACGAATGGAAACGGTGAAGGGATTGATGGGATTTGAAGGGAAAAGAAGAGGCAGCGGCAATGGCGTTTCTTCCCTGTGTAAGTGTTTTTTTTTTTGAGAACTTCTTCCCTGTGTAAGTGTACAGGTACGTGCACGTGCGTGCGGGAGGAAGGAGGAGAGGCGAGCCGTCCGCTCGCTCGCTCGGCTGGGCCAGCTGGCCTGCTGGATGGGCCTTGCGCTGCCCCTCAAGCTGGGTGGCCTTGGTCATGTTGGTTTGGTGGCTGGACAATTAAAAGGAAGAAAAAAATAAACTATGGGATGGTTCGGTGCATACGTGTACATGAGTGAGTTAGAACGTGAGTGGGTTAGACTACCCATGTCAAGATCAAGTACATGATGGTCCAATAGTTTGGTGCATATGTGAAATATACCAACGATGGGCTAGGCTAGGATACGTGTATTGGTTCAAGGCCCAATAAAAAGAGAGAAACTAAAGGAGAGATAAGAAAAGAAAATCAATATAATATAGTATTGATTTCTTTTATTAGGATTGCTACAAGAGGAACAAAAACAAAAGACAACTTAAAACTCTTCAAGAATCCAAGAAATCCAAGTAACAAAATAGGCAAGAAGAATTTAATGAAATACTACGAACGAATAAATCGACTCAGGATATTACGAAAAATATTTTCCACCTGACGTGTGCTAAATTAATTCCAAACAACTTGGTATTAATTTGAGCAATCTCCAAAATATATAATTAAAGATTACGTTGCAACATCCCTTGGCTTAGAAAAAAATTGAACTCTCAAAAAATCAGGATGTTACAACTCTACCCCCCTTACAAGGAATCTCGACCCCGAGATTCAGAGCTAAGAGAAAAGATTTGGGAACTCCTCCCTGAGGTCGTCTTCTCGCTCCCAAGTTGCTTCCTTCTCGGTGTGATTGCTCCACCCCACCTTGCAAAGTTTGATCACCTTTCTCCTAGTGGTTCGTAACTGCTCATCAAGGATCTTGATATGATACTCTTCATATGTCAGGTCATCCTTGACTTCTATGTTGTCCAGTGAAGTCTTTTGCACCTCTTCCTCAGGTTTCTTAAAACACTTCTTCAGCTGTGACACATGGAAAACATTGTGCACAGTTGACCACTTTTCTAGGAGTGCCAACTGATAGGCTACCTCTCCGTGCCGAGCGGTAATCCAAAATGGACCAATGTATCGGGGCGCTACCTTTCCCTTAATTCCAAATCGACGCATTCCACGTAGTGGAGATACCTTCAGGTACACATCATCTCTATCTTGAATGATTTGTCATGACGACGTTTGTCCGAATAAGCCTTCTGTCTAGACTGGGCTGCCTTCAACCTTTCTTGAATCATTTTCACTTGCTTGTCCTCCTCCTCGAACGTGTCAGGTCCAAACACTTGGTTTTCACCTACTTCATGCCAGTTAAGAGGTGTACGACACTTTTGTCCATATAAAGCCTCAAAAGGAGCCATCTTTATACTTGCTTGATAACTGTTGTTATAAGAAAACTCGGCATAGGGAAGACTCTTATCCCAATTGCGTTGATAAGTCAATGCACAAGCTCGAGGCATATCTTCAAGAATTTGGTTTACCCGCTCAGTCTGTCTGTCCGAGTTATTGGCCATGGGTAGCCTCATCCGCCCCCCATGGAAATTCAAGACATCGGGGCCGATTGCGCCCCTCAAGTCTCAAAGCTTGGCTACCGCCTTCTCATGGACGGCTGGTCCGACCGGCCGGCTGCCAGAAGGCGGAGGGCCCCAGGAATCGGCCGTGAAGCGGGCCGCCTTCTAGCAGGCGGCCTCCAGAGAGGCCGGCTCCTAGCAGGCGGCCCCAAGCGCCCTCAAAGTCTGCACCCCCATTAAGACGACAAGACGGGGCGTGGCTACAGTAAAGCCTGCCACTCCCAAATCCAGGGCGAGTCATGGTTACAGTGTGCCGTACAAGCCGGAGATCTCCTGCACGGCGCGGCACTGTTGCCCCTCCGCCCATGACCTCATCCAAGTCAGAAGGACAGTGTACCCACGACGGGCTGTCGGTACGGCCCGCAAGCAGCGAGCCCTACCAGTCGGTCAGAGGCCAGAAGGCGGCAAGTCTGGCCAGTTGGCCAGGGAGGGAGGTCAGCACCCAGTAGGCGGCCCTCCCCCCCACCTAAGAGTCTGTGCGCCATTAACCAGAAGAGACAGGGGATGGCTACAGTGAACGCCCGCCAGGCGGCGGGACTGTAGCCACGCCTTCCCCAACAAAGTCAGCGTCATTAGAAGCACGGCTACATTAATGAGCATCCGGAAAGACCCGCCGGCGGTGGGCGCGGCTTGTCGGCCAAGTATAAGACAGCCGGCGGGTCCCACCAGTCGGCGGGCCCCAGCAGCCAGCGGAGAAGCCGGCAGCAAGAGACACTGATGGCCTGGGCCTACAGCCGGCTAGTTTACCATTGTACCCCTGGGGGGTAGGCCTATATAAACCCCCCGGGGCACCCATGCAAAGGTTCAGATATTTAGACCACACACCACACATATAGAGGGAGGAGAGAGCTAGCCTTGCCCTTCTTTCTCCTCTAGCATACAGCTCAAGGAGCAGCTTGTACTCACCTGTTGATATAGTGAGCATGCGGAGACCCCGCAGAGCAGGACTAGGGGTGTTATCTCCTAGGAGAGCCCCGGACCTGGGTAAGATTTGCCGGCGTGCATGTCCTCGGCTCATCCCGTTTCCGGGCACCGACGACGTCTTATTAGCCCCCTCCATGATAAGCCACCTGTTGGCATATGTCGCACCAAAACCCCGACATTTGGCGCCCACCGTGGGGTTAGGTGCACCATCGTCCGGAGATCTATTCTGGACGGGAACCCTCTTCCTCCCTGGTGAGCGCAGCCAGCCAGGCACGCCGGATGGCGTTTGCGCCGAGGCGCTGCATGGCGCGGAGGTTGCCTGCGCGGCAAGCTGCCTCGCCGACCTTGTTGGCGAGATCCGCCTCTCCGACGAGCCTGCGTCCGACGCAGGCACTGACGGCCCTGCGAGCCACCTCGTCAGCCTCCTCGACCAGCTCCCAGTCACCAACGAGCCGGCCGTCGACTTGGAGTCGGTTGGCTCCACCGACCCGATGCTCGTCGACTCCGACGCGTCATCCCTCGACGCGTTCCCCACCAACGTGGTGGTCGTTGACGACCCTCTCCTCGCGCCGACAGCAGCGGCAGCACCGTCACGGAGGTGCTCATCATCGGCCACGATGGAGCTTCCGATGACGGAGCCCGAGATCCGCTCGAGGCAGCGCTGCGAGACCTGTCTGTGCCCATCGCAGAAGACGCCGACGCCGAGACGCTGGAAGCCCGCCGCGTCCAGCTCGTCGAGAGCGCCAAGAAGCTAGCTAGCATGAGACGCCTCTCAGAGGCTTACCAGTGCGAGATGGACCGCGTTGTTGGCGGCACGCCGGCTCCTGGCGGGCCCAGCCGCATCGGCACGGTCCGGCAGCACGGCGCGGCCATTGCCAGCATGTTCGGGGTGGACCGCCCTGTCTACGCCATGACCATGTAGAACATACGAGCTGCCCAGGCGGCAGCAGATGAGCTGGACAACCTTGAGGGCCACAAGCGTCGCCACATGACAGAGCGCGTCCAGCGGCTCATTGACGCGGCTGCCGAGCTACAAGAAGTCGACTGGCGCACCGAAGCGCCCAACTGGCGGAACGACGACCCGCCTCCTCACCTAGAGCACGGCATGACATCCCGGACGCCGACTGGCGGCGTCCGCGGACGACAAGACAAGGAGCCGGCTGCCAGCCGCAGCCGGACGCACATCACCATCAAGCGCGACCAAGACGGCCGCCCACGAGCGGTGGAATGACCAGGCAACTATCAGCCTCCCCCGCGCAGAGAAAGGCGCATCTCCCCGCCGCCTGTTGATCACCCGAGCCTCGGAGGCCCGCTTGGCCCCCGGGAAGGAATCAGAGAAAACGATGCCCGCCACCGGATCGACCGTCTCAATCGATCCCTGGCGCTAGAAGAAGAAGACGCGTTGGTCCCGCCTTGTTTCGGCCCCCGCATCCGCGACGAGCCCTTCCCCAAAGGGTTCACGCTCCGAAGAGACACGCCCAAGTACACTGGCTCCATGAAGCCAGAAGACTGGCTGGTTGACTACTCCACAGTCGTCAGCATAGCAAACAGCAACAAGCGCGTCGCCGTGAAGTACGTTCTGCTCATGCTCCAGGGCACCGCCCAGACATGGCTGAAAAGCCTGAAGCCCCGCAGCATGAACAGCTGGGTAGATTTCACTGAAGCCTTCATCCGCAACTTCACCAGCACGTACAGTCGGTCGCCCAAGCCCCGCCATCTCTCTTTGTGCGTCCAAGGCCCCACCGAATCAACTCACGACTACCTCACGCGTTGGGCCGAGCTGCGCAACTCTTGCGAGGGCGTGCACGAGGTGCAGGCCATCGAGTACTTCACAGCCGGGTGCAGAGAGGGCACCCTGCTCAAACACCGACTTCTCTGCGACGAGCCGGCAACCCTCGACGAGCTGCTGATCATGGCAGACAAGTACGCCATGGCCGACACCTCCATGAAGACGGAGATTCAAGTTGATGCATCCAGCAAAGTGGCTCCTCAGGCCCCTCAGACTCTGGCTGGTGACACCAGCCGGCGTCAGCAACAAAACAACAACAAGCGCAAGGCGCCACAGCCGGCTTCCACCAGCCAGCATGTGGCGACAGTCGAAGACCAGCAGTCGTAGGGGCAGCCTGCTCCCAAATGTCAGAGAGGTGGCAAGCCAAACTGGTTGCCCGCCTTCTCCTATGAGCAAACCCTTGATGCACCCTGCAAGTTTCACAGCGGCGCGAAGCCGTCCAACCACACCACCCGGAAGTGTCACTGGCTCACCCGAATCTCCAAGGGCGAAGGGTTGCTGCCTCCTCCGCCTGCTGGCCAGCCGCCACCGCCTCCTCCTCCGCAGCAGGCTGCCCGGCCAGTTGCAGCCATCCAGGATGAGTACCCAGAAGAGCAAGGAGCCTATGTTGTTTTCACTAGCGTGGCTGATGACAGGCGCAGCCGGCGCCAACAGTCCCGAGAGGTGAATGTCGTAGCCATTGAAGCCCCAGAATTCATGCACTGGTCAGAAAAGCCAATCACTTGGAGCCGAGCCGACCACCCGAAAGTGATGCCTTCTCCGGGTTCCTACGCCCTGGTGTTGGAAGCCACCTTTGCCACAGAAAGGCGTGCTGCTCGCTTCTCCCGAGTCCTGATAGATGGCGGTAGCAGCATCAACATCTTGTACCGTGACACCATGGAAAAGTTGAAGATCAAGCCCAAGCATCTCTTGCCCAGTCGGATTGTCTTCCATGGCATAGTACCAGGCCTTTCTCACTCACCAATCGGCAAGATCAAGATAGATGTCCTCTTTGGAGACAAAGATCATTTCTGCCGAGAGCCTGTCTGGTTTGAAGTGGTCGACCTTGAGAGCCCTTACCATGCACTGCTTGGCCGACCTGCCTTGGCCAAATTCATGGCATATCGCACTATGCTTACCTCAAGATGAAGATGCCAAGCACCAAAGGGGTCATTACCGTCTCCGGAGATTACCAGAAGTCGTCCGACTGTGCGGCCGCTAGCAGTCGGCTGGCCGAGTCCCTTGTAATCGCCGCCGAGAAGCGGCTCCTTGACCAAGCTGTGGCCATGGCCGGCAAGCAACCGGACATGTCCCCTAATCCCAAGGAGTCGGAGGCTGAAGGTTCCTTCAAGCTGGCCAAGGAGACAAAGAAGATACCATTGGACCCAGAGCACCCAGAAAGGTACGCTGTCATAGGTGCAAACCTTGACAGCAAATACGAAAGCGAGCTCTTCGATTTCCTCCGTGAGAATCGGGACATCTTTGCATGGTCTCGCAAAGAATGTCGGGTGTTCCGACGGATCTCGCCGAGCACAAGCTACACGTCCGACCTGACGTCAAGCCGGTCAAGCAACCCCTCCGCCGCCTGTCGGAAGAGAATAGAAGAATTGTTGGTGAAGAGATAGCCTGACTCCTAGCAGCCGACTTCATTATGGAAGTGTTCTACCCAGACTGGCTGGCCAATCCAGTCCTTGTACTGAAGAAAAACAACAAGTGGCGCATGTGCATTGATTACACCAGCCTCAACAAAGCTGTCCCAAATATCTGTTTGCCTTGCCACGGATAGATCAAGTGATAGACTCCACAGCCGGATGCGAGCTGTTGAGTTTTTTGGATGCATATTCAGGGTACCACCAGATCAAGTTAGACCCGACTGATAGGCTGAAGACCTCTTTCATCACACCATTCGGAGCCTTCTGTTACCTAACGATGACGTTCGGCTTGAGGAATGTCGGTGCCACGTTTCAGCGTTGCATGCAGAAGTGCCTCCTCAAGCAGCTCGGCAGAAACGCCCATGTCTACGTGGATGACGTTGTGGTGAAGACAGAGAAGCGTGGCACCCTGCTAGAAGACCTCAAGGAGACCTTTGAAAATTTGCGCCGGTTTCAGATCAAGCTCAACCCGGAGAAGTGCGTGTTCGGAGTACCAGCTGGCCAGCTCCTTGGTTTCCTGGTCTCAGAACGCGGCATTGAGTGCAACCCTGTGAAGATCAAGGCCATCAAGACGATGAAAAAGCCTGCCCGACTGAGAGACGTCTAGAAGTCCACTGGCTACTTGGCATCCATCAGCCGCTTCATCAGCCGGCTCGGCGAGAAGGCCCTTCCCCTGTACCAACTCCTGAAGAAAACCACTCACTTCGAGTGGAATGACAAGGCGGATGAGGCTTTTCTCCAGCTCAAGAAGATGTTGACAACGCCGCCAGTCCTAGCCGCGCCGACTGCTAAGGAGCCCATGCTTCTCTACATCGCAGCCACCAGCCGGGTGGTCAGCATAGTCATTGTGGTAGAGCGCAAGGAAGACGGCAAGGTTTTGCCGGTCCAGAGACCAGTATATTACTTGAGTGAAGTACTGTCGGCCTCCAAGCAAAACTATCCTCACTATCAGAAGATGTGCTATGGCGTGCATTTCAGCGCCAAGAAGTTGAAGCCATATTTTCAAGAGCACCCCATCACAGTTGTTTGTACTCCTCCACTTGCCAAGATCATAGGCAGTCGAGATGCTTCAGGCCGAGTGGCCAAATGGGCCATCGATTTGGCCCCCTACACCATCTTCTACCAGCCTCGCACCACCATCAAGTCCCAAGCGCTGGCCGACTTCCTCGTAGACTAGGCCGAGATCCAGTACCTGTCGCCAGCGCCGGACTCCACTCATTGGCGGATGCACTTTGATGGTTCGAAGATGCGCACTGGTTTGGGAGTCGGCATCGTCCTCACCTCTCCCAAAGGCGACAAGCTCAGATACACACTGCAAATCCTTTTTGCTGCCTCCTACAATGTAGCCGAGTACGAGGCACTAGTACACGGACTCCGGCTTGCCAAGGAACTCGGCATTCGCTGGATTCTGTGCTACGGTGACTCCGACTTGGTGGTCTAGCAGTCATCTGGCGATTGGGACGCCAAGGATGCAAACATGGCAAGCTACCGCTTCCTCGTCCAGCAACTCAGCGAATATTTTGAAGGGTGCGAGTTCCTTCACATGCCACGAAACGACAACGAGCTAGCCGACACCCTGGCACGAATCGGCTCCACCCGTCAAGCAATACCAACTGGCGTCTCCCTCCAGTGCCTCCGCAAGCCGTCGATCAAGCCTTCTCTAGAATCAGACTCTATCTTCGTGCTGGCTGCTCCTGAAACAGTCGGATCCGACTCAAAGTCTACAGCAGGCGGCTCGGGGACTTCGGCAGGCGGCTCGGGGACTGCGGCAGTCGCACCCGACCCTGGGACTTCAGATCCTGGCCCGGGGACTGCAGTAGTCGGCCCGGGAACTTCAGCAAGCGGCTCGGGGACTTCAACAGCACATCAAGCAGTGGCCGACTCCACCATGCCACCTCCCAACCCAGCCACCCCAATACAAGTTGCAGTACTGATAGTGGAAGAAATCACAGCACCAGTATGGGCCCAGCCTATCCTCAATTTTCTGGTGAACAAAGAGCTACCAGCCGATCAAATCTCGGCCCGACAGGTGCAACGTCGGGCACCAGCATACACCATCGTCAACAGAGAACTCGTGAGGCGTAGCATTACTGGTGTTTACCAGCGCTGTGTAGAGCCGGAGAAGGGCCAAGCAATCCTCAAAGACATCCACTAAGGCGAGTGTGGCCACCACGCGGCCTCAAGATCATTTGTGGCCAAAGCTTTTTGCCATGGTTTTTTTCTGGCCGACTGCTCTAGAAGACGCCAAAGACTTGGTCAAGAAATGCAAAGGGTTCCAGAAGTTCAGTTCCAAGCAACATTTGCCGGCTTCTGCACTCAAAACCATTCCCCGTGCCCGACCCTTCGCCGTCTGGGGATTAGACATGGTGGGACCATTCAAAACAGCACACGGCGACATGACTCATTTGCTCATTGCCGTGGACAAATTCACCAAGTGGATAGAAGCAAAGCCAATCAAGAAGCTAAACGGTCCGACTGCTGTGATGTTCATCGCAGACATCACCACTCGGTACTGAGTGCCTCACAGCATCATCACCGACAATGGCACAAATTTTGCCAAGGGCGCCTTGGCCCGTTTCTGTGCGACACAGGGCATCTGACTGGACTTAGCATCCGTTGCTCACCCACAGTCAAACGGCCAGGTTGAGCGAGCAAATGGCCTCATTTTGTCCGGGTTCAATACCCGACTGGTTGAACCTCTGGAGCGTTTGGCTGGCTGCTGGCTCAATGAGCTGCCGGCCATCCTCTGGAGTCTGCGCACCACTCCAAACAAGTCAACCGGCTTCATACCCTTCTTCCTCATGTACGGTGCCGAGGCTGTCATCCCAACTGACATCGAGTTCGACTCGCCTCGCGTCATCATGTACACCGAGGTGGAAGCAAAGGAAGCACGAGAAGACGACGTCGATCTGCTGGAAGAGGACCGGCTGTTGGCACTCAGTCGGTCCGCCATCTACCAGCAGAGCCTACGCTGCTACCATAGTCGGAAGGTCAAGCCGAGATCCTTCCAAGAGGGAGACCTTGTGCTCCGGCTGATCCAGCGAATAGCCGGCCATCACAAGCTCTCAGCCCCTTGGGAAGACCCGTTCATCATCAGTAAAGCCTTGGGCAATGACTCCTACTACCTGATCGATGCCCAGAAGCCCAGGGCGCGCAAGAGGGACAACTCTGGCAAGGAAACAGAGCGCCCGTGGAATGCAAATCTCCTTCGAAGATTTTACAGTTGATGCAGTATGTACCATGCTACCTTTTGTATTAAGTACGAAGACTCCGAGTCCCTCGAGGAGCACTCGAGGGCCACCCTATTTTATCTATATGATAAGTATTATGCCTATGAAATGTGTTATTCCATTTCTTTCGCCTGAAACCGGGATCGACCAGTCGGCCCAGGGGCTTGCCGCTTTGTATGTCGGTGTTTCCTGCAGTCGGATAAGTAATGTGCAACACCGAAGCCATCTCTTGCCACAAGCTGCAGCTCGCAGAGCGGCTGTTTGCCTGGCACGAGTTAAGGGCAAGAAACGGTGTTCACATGAAAAATGGCTAAGGACCAAAATACGCTGACATAGGACAAACCGGCCTCTCGCCTCACCGACCGGCTGCCGAGCAGCCGGCCAGCCGGTTTCCTACTTAGCTTGCAAACGTACCAATCGGCCAAAGTACTTGTCCTTCCAAAGTGGTGAAGTACCTGACCAGACGGCAGTCCGCAGAGCGGCTGTCCGGCTGGCAGGAAGTCAACCAAGGGAGGGCGGCAAGGGAAAAAGCCAAGGAACAAAAAGCAAGCAAAGTTGGAATTCGGCAAAAGCACAGCTTGTGCGGGAAACAATTTACATACCAAGAGGCCATCGGCCAACATTCGATATAGTTTGAATACACCCCGCGGGTGGAATTGTGCAAATTTAACAAAAGTTTGTTGAGGCAACTACTAAGCAGGAAAAGCTATGATAAATTGGCAGCCTAGGCCAAAGGAGCAGTAGGCGAGTCTGGCAGGTTGGTGGAGTCGGGCGCGCTGGCTGGTGGAGTGGCCGGCTGGCGAGTCTCGACTTGGTCCCCTTCAGTAGCAGTCGAAGCGCTCGCACGCGGCTCGTTGTTGGAGGCGCGGGCGAGTTGAGGCTGGGCGTCCGCTCCGACCTCCGGCGCGTCGTCTTCATCATCCTCGCCTTCCTCTTCTTCCCCTTCGTCACTGGAGGCGATGTCCTCTGCAAAGTCTTCGCCGTCATCCGGGTTCAGCCTGAACAATTCAGGCGGCACCTCGACGGCGTTTTCGTTCAGCTCAGGGATGAAGATACCGGTGTTGGTGTACTCGGCGATCGCTGACGCGCGAATTCGGAGGTCACACTCCACCGCCACCAACTTAGCACCCGCTTCTTGCCGGAACATGGTCAACTGGGCTAGATCCAGCCCAGGGTACCACGCCTTGGCGAACTCCAAGGCCTGCTTTGCTCCCGCTCGCGCCGCGGAGCCCTTCCACGCCTCAAGACGACCGGCAGCTACTTCCAGCCAGTCGGTAGTCCGACTGGGAGTGCGTGGGGCTTGTCTATCTGGCCAGAGGGCGGAGATCGCCTGAGCCCCAGCACGCTGCAGCCGACGAAGCATCCGGTGGGCCGGTTGGAGACGAGCCTGAATGCTAAAGAGCTGCTCACCAAGGGTACGAGGGGCATCGGCGGCGATCTCCGCACCTCCCGCCTTTCGTTCCTCACGGCGAGCCTCAATGTCCTGATTGGCGACGAGGGAGTTGCCAGGGAAGAAGTCTGCGCAGACAAAGCAATTAAGTCAGGAACCAGAAGCCAAAAGCCGGCTCACTTAACAGCCGGCAGCTGAGAAAAAGAGAAGAGGGCTCACCATCGACTATGTCTTCAATCTCCATAGCCGGCAGTCAATGCCTCCTCTATCTCGGCCAACCCGTGCGCTCGGTCTCGAACTCGGCCAGGAGCTTGGCCACGTTGTCCTCCGCCTGCTTCAGGGCCGTTTTCTGACGTTCCGCCTATTCCTTCAGCTCCTTTTTCAGGCGGTCACACTCCTGGACCGCCTTGTCGCACTCAATCTCCTTAGCACGCAGTGTGGTGTTGGCTTCACCCAGCTGCTGCTGTAAGGCGGCATTGGCTTCTGCAAAAACAAGAGAGAAAATATATCAACAACCAAGAAAGAAGAAAAGTGATTACTGTCACGACCGGTTTTCAATAAAATAATTATTGAGAGACCAATCCCTTTTACGGACCAGTAAGGAAGAATTCCTTCTCACTGGTAGACAATATCTTGGTCACAGAAGAAAAATACCAGGAGTACTGAATATAATACAAGGTTGAGCGGAGACTGCCCAACAATTTATTACAAGCACGCCGATAAAACAAGGCGGCGGATAGGGTGGCATAACTACTAACTCACGACAATAACGGTGGTGGAAATATCACCGCGACGAGTGATATGACTCATGAAGACTACAACTCTTCGAGCGTCGGAGTGAGGCTCGAGGAGACTTATTGCGGGTGGCGGAAGCGTATATAATACAAGTGACCAATATCCGGGATCGCACAGGACTGACTGGGACTCCTCTAGGCGTCGGACGCGCTATCAAACTCTTCATACAAGAGATCGCCTTCGTCAACATCTGGCCAAATCAACAAGCCAGGTGAGTACTATGAAAGTACTCGCAAGACAGTTTGGACACAAGATATAACAAATGTAAACATGAAGCGTATAAACAAGTTAACCAAATGCGTTCAGACATAGAGATAATAACTACTGGGTGCCAAACGTGGGTCTGAAAGACTCCTCGAGAGGAAACTACAGAATAATAATAATGGTGCCAAACGAGTGTCTGAATGACTCCTCGAGAGGAAACTGCAGAATAATAATAATGGTGCCAAACGAGTGTCTGAATGACTCCTTGAGAGGAAACTGCAGAATAATAATAATGCCACAGTCGGACGTCTGAGCGACATCACATAAAGGGCTTATAACAGAAAATAAAAGACGAGCATGCCACAGTCGGACGTCTGAGCGACATCACATAAAGGGCTTATATTTAAAGTAAGAAACAAAAAACACGCCACAGTCGGACGTCTGCACGACGTCACATAAAGGGCTTATATTGTAGCTCAACAATACAGTAGCTCGAGAGTATGAATTATTACAAGTACGAGACAAATATGAGGTTAGTCCATCCACAGAAATAATAATTAAACTGGGTTTTCCACTTGAGCTTGCTCACCGGGGACAAGTTTTCCACGCGGATAGATATGGATATATTGATTTCACTACTTGATCATGGATACGATGACTTGGAAGAATTTGACTCTGCAGAGTTTGTACTTAACCACAGCCAACGGATTTCAGTAGTCACGGGGACTAGTTCCGTTTACGGTGTTTTGGAAGAAACACGTCTAACCAGTACACACCCTTTCAATCTTCCGAAGCCAGGGATCACCCTCGGCAACGTTCAAGAAAAAACTTGAGACAGGGAGGCTACAACCTCGCGTAGCATGGGATCAAATTTCTATACGCGCGCTCTAAGGGGGTGCCCCCCCTCTCGGTCCCAACCGGAAACACCCATGCCCCCTGACCGGATGACTGGCTTTAATCCTGGGCCAAGGTACCATCATCCCGGGCCCTCTGTTTGGTGTGTACACGGAAAGAGGTTACCAACTTACTAAACCGCATCCTGGCAAAAGAAACATGTGGCAGCACGGAAGGGAAAAGAACGATAACGTGGCTCCGTCCACGTTAACGTTGGGATTTGTCGGATGACGCAAGGCTGGTATGCTACAACAGTGCCACCTTGCTGCCCTTCATGTCACCACATGATTAGGCCATCTCTCACCAGAGATCATCGCAACTTTGGAACATACGGGTAGTTGCCTCGCAAGAAACGGGGAACTTACCGATACTCATATGCCACGCACGAACTTTCACGCAAACATGCAAACACCTATCATATCAAAGGTTCAAACATGCTTGCCTGGTTCGGAGAAGTCGGAGTCTAGCTCGGCGAAGTTCGCGGCTCCGTCACCTCTTCCGGAACCTACGGCAATACGAAAACGGGTACTAACGTGAAAACCAACGCGTGCACAGAAACTTCTCCAAAATTTTTCCAAATAAATCCAATAAAAAACTAGACAAAATTTTAAGACTGTTAGAAAAAGAATCACTCAAAAATCTCTTTTTATTAAGAAGTTATAAAGGTTTCTGTCCAGGGACTCATCTGTAATGAAACAGAAAAGTTCCAGGGTTTAAACTGAGAAAACAGAAAACGGTTCGATTGGAAATGCGCAAGCACAAGAGGGAAAGCGTATTTTCCCGAAGGCGCCAACAGAAAACGTTTCGCGTGGGGAAACAGAAGAGAGGCTGACAGTGGGTCCCGCATGTCAGGTTTAAAAA
The DNA here is from genome assembly GCF_018294505.1 of Triticum aestivum. NCBI lineage: Eukaryota > Viridiplantae > Streptophyta > Magnoliopsida > Poales > Poaceae > Triticum > Triticum aestivum. Next base: position 518,524,439 of record NC_057814.1, read on the forward strand.
GCTCGCCGGCGCCCGAAGACTGCGGTGGACCCGGCGTCGAACCACGGCGAGTCAGGAAGATCGGAGGGTACCAAGAGCTTCAGCGTGTTCTTCCACGTCGGTGGGTGGTGGACTCGACCAACGGGGAGCACCACGTCGACGGCGACACTTTCTCCGGCGGACGGCGGCTCGGGTGATGGTGGAGAACTCCGGTGGAGGGCTGCAAACTTCGAATTGAAGCGTGGGTCAGAATGAGGGATGCAAAGTGAAGCTACTGGCAAGAGATGGGAGGCAGAGGCGCACACACGGGAGCGAATCGAGCTGGATCCCGTGGCGGGTCGCGGCGGCCGGTGTCGAGGAAGGAGACCTCCCGAGGCTCTTCCAGTGGCTAGGCGTGCTCTAGGTGGAGTGCAGGGATGGTGTGGGTTCGAGTTGAAGCTCGGGCCTCTATTTATAGGCGGATCGACGTGGTGGCCGTGAACGGAGAATCTCCGGTGAGCAATTACGGCGATGAAGTGGATTGGCAGGAGGTTGGAGTGGCCAGGCAGCATCAGTGGAGGTTACTGGTGTCGTTCCCCCGCTAATCTCGGTTGGTCTTGGCGTAACGGCGCCGGTCCACGGTGGGGTGGCCGCACGGGCACGACGGCAGCAGAGAGCGTGCTCCGCGCCCTGGGGTTCACGATGAGAGTGGCAGCGCGTTCTGGGGAGTGGAAGGCCACGCGGCGAGCTCCGGTGGCTTGGGCGGCGCTGGGTGGCGCCGTCAGCGCCGCGCCTCTCTCTGGCGGCCGCAAAGCCGCCGCTGGCGTCGGTCACGGGGCGGCGCACCTTCTGCTGCTCGTCGCCGACGTCCGCAAGGTGCCAGACGCTCGTGCGGTGCAGAGGACAAGGGGGAGGGGACAGGGCACACAGCGACACAGCGGCACTGGCGAGATCGACGTCGGGTTCTGAAGAAAACGACAGTGCACTGAAATGTTCTCTGAACTTAACTGAACTTGATATTGACAATGCACTGCAGGTGTTCGACAGAATGATTTGGCAATGAGAAAAAATTTCCTGGGGCTGGGACTTGATGAGGTGACCACTCAATGCACCCAGAGGCTGCCTGAATTTACTTGGAATTTTTGGAGAAAGATTTGAATGAATTTCACCAAATTTGACAAATCTGGTCCAAACTTGCAGCAAGTGTAGTTTGAAAAATTTAAACCGAAGACCAGTGGATCTTCATGGATCTTGGTTGAGGGTTCAAGGGACTAGGAAGGGGAAAAGGTTTGGGGGCAAAAATCAAAACAGAAAGTGGAGTTCCTTTGTAAATCACCAATGGCTAGAATAGAAGACAAAAATTTGTTTGAATATGATTTAAATGGAAAAATAAACATATGGGGAGGTTCAACTTGCTGGATTTGATGCAAATCATGATCCAAAGGTGAGGGAAGGTTTAGGAGAGTGGATTTGCACTAAGGCCATGGCAAGAAGGAATTGTTGAAAGTGGCAAAGGATTTTGTCGGGGTAAACGACCACGGGTAGCCTAACCGACTACCCCTGGTTCTTCAGAAAATTTATCAGGCCTTTGGGCCTTCAAGCACTCCAAGCATTTGGGCCGCCTTCCCCGGCCGGCTACCACTAAAGCCGACTCCCGGAAGGCGACCCAGCCTCACCGACTCCAAGAAGCCGGCCAAGAAGAACGCCGACTCCTAGAAGCCGGCCGAGACCACAACCGCCCCTACATAACGACGACCTGACGGGGCATGGCCACAGTGCGGCCCACGACCCCCGAAGCCCGAGGCAGGCATGGGTACAGGAGGCCGTACGGGAGGGATGTCTCCCGTGCGGCCGGGCACTGTAGCCACGCCAGCTACGACGTCATCCACGACCCACTCGTGCACGGCCCAAGGACTGCGGGCCCCTTCAGCCAGAGGGAGGCGTGAAGGCGGCCCGGCCTTTCCTAGTCGGCCAGGAGCATAGCCGGCCTCCAGAAGCCGGCGACTCCCTTCCTCGAAGCAGGAGCCCATTTAAGGAGACAAGACGAGGTGAGGCTACAGTGATAGCCCCCGACGCGGATCACTGTAGCCACGCTTACCTCGACAAAGCCCTCATCATCAGAGGCGCGGCTACAGTAAGCAGCCGCCGACAAGACCCTAGGCGGTGGGGCCGGCCTGCCGACCGAGTAGCCGGCAGCCGGCGGGACCCAGCAGCCGGCAGGCGTAGACACTGACGGCTGGGGCCAGTTCCCAGTCGGATTACCATTGTACCCCCGGGGGGTAGGCCTATATAAACCCCCCGGAGCACCCATGCAAAGGGTTGGCACCTCTGCATGTTTGGCTTCCAAGCATAGCACACGCACACACACCATAGATAGAGAGAAGCAAGAGCTAGCCTTGTTCTTCTTCTCCCTTGATCCCAACAGCTATAGGAGCGATTGTAGCTACTCTTTATCGAGCTAGTGATCATGCGGAGACCCCGCAGAGTAGGACTAGGGGTGTTATCTCCTCGGAGAGCCCCTAACCTGGGTAAGATTCGCCGGCGTGCATGTCTTCGCCTCATCCCATTTCCAGGCACCAGCGACGTTTTATTGGCTCCCACAATGATAAGCCATACTTTGGCATATGTCGCACCAACCACCCGACATTTGGCGCCCACCGTGGGGCGAGGTGCACCGTCGTACGGAGACCTGTTCTGGACGGGAACCCTCTTCTTTCCCGGTGAGCGCAGCCAGCCTGCTGCGCCCGATGGCGTTTGCCCCGACGCGCTGCAAGGCGTCGACGACGCCTGCGCAGCGAGCCGCCTCGCCGATCTGCTCGGCGAGACTCGCATCTCCGACGAGCCTGCGTCCGACGCAGGCACCGACTACCCCGAGAGCCGCCTCGTCAGCCTCCTCGACCAACTTCACGTCTCCAGCGAGCCTGCTGCGGACATGGAGTCTGTCGGCTCCACCGACCCGATGCTCATCGACTCCGACACCGCGTCGCTCGACTCCTACCCCTCCGATGTGGTGGTCTTCGACGACCCACTCCCTGCTGGTCATCAGCCATGTCTCCAACTCGGGCGGGAGCGCCCGCGACGCTCAGCAAGCAGCGATGCACGACCTCTCCATCCCCCTCCCGGCCGACGCCGACGCCGAGACCCTGGAGGCACGCCGTCTTGCCCTCATCACGGAGAGCAAGAAGATAGCCTCGATGAGACGCCTCACCGAGGCCCACCGGCGCGAAGTCGACCGCGCCGCCTTCGGGACGCCGCCGCCGAGCGGCCCGAGCCGAGCCGGCTTCGTCCAGAAGCGCGGCGCAGCCGTTGCCAGCATGCTGGGCGCGGATCGCCCCGTCTACGCCACCCCGCTCGAGAATCTGCGAGCCGCTCAGGCGGCAGCAGATGAGCTCAATGGGCTGGGAGCCGATGAGCTCCCCTACATGACAAGACGGATCCAGCAGCTGATCGACGCGGCTGCAGAACGGCACGAAGCCGGCGCCCGAGCTGATAGCCATCCCCCGCGCCGGGAGCACGCCGCGACGTCCCGCTCGCCGACTGCGAGCGGCACGCGCCAGAAGAAAGACAAGGAGCCGGCTGCCAGCCGCAGCCGGACTCGCATCACTATCGAGCGCGGCGCGGATGGCCGCCCTCGGGCGGTCGAACACCAAGGAAACCTGCTGCCTCCCCCGCCTCGAAGAGAAAGACGCCTCACTCCGCCGCCCATCACACATCCGACTCTTGGCGACCGACTCGGCCGCCGAGAAGGAGTCGGCAAGAGTGACGCCCGCCACAGGATCGACCGCCTTGCTCGGTCCCTGGCGTTAGAAGAAGAGGACGATGTCGGCCCGCCATGCTTTGGCCCCCGCATCCGCGACGAGCCCTTCCCCAAAGGGTTCTCGCTCCCCAGAGACACGCCCAAGTACAACGGCTCGGTGAAGCCGGAAGATTGGCTCATCGACTACTCCACGGCCGTCAGCATCGCCAACGGCAATCGGCGCGTCGCCGTGAAGTACGTCCCCTTGATGCTGCAAGGGACAGCGCGCACGTGGCTCAACAGCCTCAAGCCATACAGCATCAACAGCTGGCTGGACTTCACCGAGGTTTTCGTCCGCAACTTCACTAGCACCTACAAGCGGCCTCCCAAGCCTCGCCAGCTCTCCCTCTGCGTCCAAGGGCCCAACGAGTCGACCCGCGACTACCTCACGCGATGGGCCGAGCTTCGCAACTCCTGCGAGGGAGTGCATGAGGTCCAGGCCATCGAGTACTTCACCGCCGGGTGCCGAGAGGGCACCCTCCTCGAGCACCGACTCCTCTGCGACGAGCCGGCTACCCTCGATGAGTTGCTGATCACCGCCGACAAGTACGCCACTGCCGACTCCTCCATGAAGACCGAGCTCCGAGTGGACGCCTCGGGGAAGGTAGTCGCTCCGGCTCCCAAGACGCCGGCTGGCGACCCAAACCGGCGCCCCTACCAGAACGACCACAAGCGCAAGGGCCCCATGCCGACTTCCTCCAGTCGGCAGGTGGCCACAGTTGAAGACGAGCAGCCCGAGGAGCAGCCCGCTCCCAAGAAGACGGGAGGCCGGCCGCCCTGGCAGCTGTCCTTCTCCTACGAACAAGCACTCGATGCCCCCTGCAAGTTCCACAGCGGCGCGAAGCCGTCCAACCATACAACACGGAAATGCCACTGGCTCACCCGCATCACCAAGGGCGAAGGGATAGTGCCGCCTCCGCCTCCCGGCCCGCCGCCTCCAGCTCCCCAGCAGCCGGTGGCCCGGCCGGCAGTCGGCGCCATCCAAGACGAGTTCCCCGAAGCGCACGACGCCTACGTCGTCTTCACGAGTCAAGTCGACGACAAGCGCAGCCGACGCCGGCAACACCAAGAAGTAAACGCAGTCGCCTCTAGCACCGCCGAGTTCATGCATTGGTCAGAAAAGCCCATCAGCTGGAGCCAGGCCGACCACCCAGAGGTGATGCCTTCACCTGGCTCCTATGCTATGGTCTTGGACGTCACCCTTGCGACGGAGAGGCGAGCTGCCAGATTTTCCCGCGTCCTGATAGACGGCGGAAGCAGTATCAACATACTGTACCGCGACACCATGGACAAGCTGAACATCAAAGCAAAGCAGCTCATGCCGAGCCGCACTGTCTTCCATGGTATCGTACCCGGCCTATCTTGCTCTCCAATCGGCAAGATCAAAATGGATGTTCTCTTCGGAGACAAAGCTCACTTCCGCCGGGAAGCAATATGGTTCGAGGTGGTGGACCTGGAGAGCCCCTATCATGCGCTACTTGGCCGACCTGCTTTGGCCAAGTTCATGGCTGTGCCCCATTATGCCTATCTGAAGATGAAGATGCCGAGCTCGAAGGGGATCATCACGGTAGCCGGCGACTACAAGAAGTCCATCGAGTGTGCCATGGCCAGCAGCCGGCTGGCCGAGTCCCTCGTGGTGGCGGAAGAGAAGAAGATGCTGGAACGGGTTGTGGCCATGGCCGGCAAGCAGCCGACCTTGTCCCCCAACCCCAAGGACTGTGATGCGCAGGGCTCCTTCCAGCCTGCCAAAGAGACGAAGAAGATACCTCTAGACCCGGAGCACCCGGAGAGGTTCGCCGTGATTGGGGCGAACTTGGACAGCAAATAGGAAGGCGAGCTCGCCGACTTCCTCCGTGAGAATCGAGACATCTTTGCATGGTCCCCAAAGGACATGCCGGGATCCCGAAGGATTTCGCCGAGCACAAGTTACATGTCCGAGCTGATGCGAAGCCGGTCAGGCAAACCCTCCGCCGACTATCAGAAGAGAAGCGAAGAATCGTGGGAGAAGAGATAGCCCGGCTCCTCGCAGCCGGCTTCATCATGGAAGTGTTCTTTCCAGAATGGCTTGCCAATCCAGTTCTGGTTTTGAAGAAGAATAACAAGTGGCGCATGTGTATAGACTACACAAGCTTGAACAAGGCCTGCCCAAAGGATCTGTTTGCTTTGCCACGGATTGACCAAGTGATAGACTCTACAGCCGGATGCGAGCTGTTGTGTTTTTTGGATGCATACTCAGGGTATCATCAGATCAAGTTGGACCCAGCTGACCGCCTGAAGACTGCCTTCATCACACCCTTTGGAGCTTTCTGCTACCTGACAATGACATTCGGCTTGAGAAACGCCGGTGCCACTTTTCAGCGTTGCATGCAGAAATGTCTCTTGAAACAACTCGGCAGAAATGCCCACGTCTACGTAGACGACATTGTGGTGAAGACAGAGAAGCGCGGTACCTTGATGGAAGACCTGAAGGAAACATTCGCCAACTTGTGCCGATTCCAGATCAAGCTCAACCCCGAGAAGTGCGTGTTCGGAGTGCCAGCCGGCCAGCTGCTAGGCTTCCTGGTCTCCGAACGTGGCATTGAGTGCAACCCTGTCAAGATCAAAACCATCGAGAGGATGGAGATTCCCACCAAGCTGCGAGATGTGCAGAAGTTCACTGGCTGCTTAGCCTCCCTGAACCGTTTTATCAGCCGACTAGGAGAGAAGGCTCTCCCCCTGTACCGACTCATGAAGAAGTCCACTCACTTTGAGTGGAATGATCAAGCCGACCAAGCCTTCCATGAGTTGAAGAAAATGTTGACCACTCCGCCTGTCCTGGCCGCGCCGACTGAGAAGGAGCCCATGCTCCTCTACATCGCCGCGACAAGCCGGGTTGTCAGCACCGTTGTTGTGGTCCAGCGCCCGGAGGCAGGCCGAGCCCAGCTGGTCCAGAGGCCGGTCTACTATCTCAGCGAAGTACTATCTAGCTCGAAGCAAAACTACCCGCACTACCAGAAGATGTGCTATGGGGTGTACTTCGCTGCCAAGAAATTGAAGCCCTACTTCCAAGAGCACCCCATCACGGTCGTGTGCACTGCCCCGCTCGCCGAGATCATAGGCAGCCGGGATGCATCAGGCCGGGTGGCCAAATGGGCCATCGCCTTGGCGCCCTACACGATCTTCTATCAACCCCGCACCGCCATCAAGTCGCAAGCATTGGCCGACTTCCTCGTCGACTGGGCCGAGACCCAGTACTTACCGCCGGCTCCCGACTCTACCCATTGGCGGATGCACTTTGACGGGTCCAAGATGCGCACCGGCTTGGGAGCCGGCGTCGTCCTCACCTCTCCCAAAGGCGACAAGCTCAAGTACACGCTGCAGATCCACTTTGCCGCCTCCAACAACGTGGCCGAGTACGAGGCGCTCGTACATGGGCTCCGGCTAGCCAAAGAGCTCGGAATACGCCGGATCCTATGCTACGGCGACTCAGACTTGGTGGTCCAGCAATCATCAGGCGACTGGGACGCCAAGGACGCAAACATGGCAAACTACCGATTCCTCGTCCAGCAGATGAGCGGATACTTCGAAGGGTGCGAGTTCCTTCACGTGCCAAGGGCCGACAACGACCAAGCAGATGCCCTAGCACGGATCGGCTCCACCCGACAAGCCATACCGACTGGCGTCTCCCTCCAGCGCCTCCTCAAGCCGTCCATCAAGCCGTCTCCAGAGTCGGATTCCATCTTCGTACCGCCTGCGCCAGAAACAGCCGGATCCGGCTCAAGAAATCCCGCAGGCGGCACGGGGACTTCGACGACTGCCCCGGGAACTGACGTAGTCGCACCCGGCCCAGGGACCTCAAAGCCCGGCTCGGGGACTGCAACGACGCAAGAAGTGGTGGTCAACCCCAGCGCAACACCCAACCCACCCACCCGAGTCATGGTGGCTACATTAACAGCAGAAGAAGTCATAGCTCCCTCATGGGCCCTGCCCATCCTCAAGTTCCTAGTCAGCAGAGAGCTGCCGGCTGACGAGATCGCAGCAAGACTAGTCCCACGACGAGCCACAGCATACACAATAATCAACAGGGAGCTGGTGAAGCGCAGCATTACTGGAGTCTTCCAGCGTTGCGTCGAGCCAGAAAAAGGAGTGGCAATCCTCAAAGACATCCACCAAGGCGAATGCGGCCATCACGCCGCCTCAAGATCCCTCGTGGCCAAGGCTTTCCGCCATGGGTTCTTCTGGCTGACTGCCTTGGAGGATGCTAAAGAAATAGTCAAGACCTGCAGAGGATGTCAAGTCTTCAGTTCCAAACAACACTTGCCGGCTTCTGCCCTCAAGACCATTCCCCTCACCTGGCCTTTCGCCGTCTGGGGACTGGACATGGTGGGCCCTTTCAAGACGGCCCGCGGTGGCTTGACACATCTACTCGTTGCTGTGGACAAGTTCACAAAGTGGATCGAAGCAAAGCCGATTAAGAAGCTGAACGGGCCGACTGCCGTGACATTCATCACCGACATCACTACTCGGTACGGCGTGCCGCACAGCATCATCACCGACAACGGCACGAACTTCGCCAAAGGCGCACTGGCACGTTTCTGCGCGACACAGGGCATCCGACTGGACTTAGCGTCCGTTGCCCACCCGCAGTCAAACGGCCAAGTCGAGCGAGCAAATGGAGTTATCCTCTCCGGCATCAAGCCCCGACTGGTTGTACCACTAGAGCGATCGGCCGGCTGCTGGCTTGAAGAACTGCCGGCTGTCCTCTGGAGTCTGCGCACTACACCCAACAAGTCAACCGGCTTCACTCCATTCTTTCTTGTGTACGGTGCCGAGGCTGTCATGCCAACAGACATCGAGTTCGACTCGCCTCGGATCACCATGTACACGGAGGAGGAAGCCAAAGAAGCAAGAGAAGACGGCGTCGACCTACTGGAAGAAGGCCGGCTGTTAGCCCTCAGCCGGTCCGCCATCTACCAGCAAGGCCTGCGCCGCTACTACAACCGCAAGGTCAAGCCAAGATCCTTCCAAGAGGGCGACCTTGTGCTCCGGCTGATCCAGCGAACCGCCGGCCAGCACAAGCTCTCGGCCCCTTGGGAAGGCCCCTTCGTCGTCAACAAGGCACTCGGCAACGACTCCTACTACTTGATCGACGCACAAAAGCCAAGAGCACGCAAGAGAGACGACTCCGGCAAGGAGTCGGAGCGACCATGGAACGCAAACCTCCTAAGACGATTTTACAGCTGAAAAGCAGTATGTATCACGCTACCCCTTTTGTATTAAGTTACAAACCAACAGGCCCCCCGAACAGTACTCGGGGACTGCCTTTTATTTATCTATGGATGACGAGTGTCATATCCATGAATGTCTTATTACATTTTGAATTCTTGTCCGGCACCGGGTCCGACTAGTCGGCCCGGGGACTGGCCGCCTTAAGCTATATTATAAGTTCTTCCCGAAGTCAGCAAAGTAGTATGCCGGCTCCCCAGTCCTCTCTTGTTGAAAGTCGCAGCTCAAAGAACTGACTGTCCGACTAGCAAGAGAGAAGACAGAAAGGACGCCCACACGAAAACGGCTAAGGAACAACTAACCTATATAGCAAAAAGACGGCCTCTATATACGCCTGCCGACTGTCACAACAGCCGGCTGGCCGGCTTCCTAAAAAACTTAGCTTAAGTCTGGTAGAGCTAAAAGTACTTCCCCCTCCCCAATCGGCCAGGCACTCCTCGACTGCAGTTTGTAGAACAACTGTTTGACTAGGGAGACGACAACCAAGGGAAGGCGGCAAAGGAAAAAAGCAGAAGGACAAAAAGCAAAAGTACAAGGAAAAGCCAATTGCATAACTTATATACATAAAGCCGCCTAAAGGCTGGCAACAGAATTAAGTTTGAATACACCCAGTGGGTGGAATTGCGCAGACTTAACCGAACATTGTTCAAAGTAACAAGACAGGAAAACAAAGAAAGAAGACTAAGGCATGACTTGGAGGCCGAGCTGGTCGGTGAAGGCAGCTCGCCGGCTGAGGGAGTGGCCGCCTAGTTGGTCCCGGCTTGACCGCCTTCCGCGGCAGGAGACGCACTCGCACGCGACGTAGTGCTGGAGGCGCGGTCAGGCTGGCCGGCTTCTCCACCAGCCGGCTCGGCGCCTTCACCCTCCTCCTCCTCCTCCTCACCCTCGTCGCTGGAGTCGATCTCCTCCGCCGAGTCCTCGCCGTACACCGGGTCCAGCCCGAACCAATCTTCCGGCTGGGCGACTCCATTGTCGTCCACCTCGGGGGCGAAGACGTTGGTGTCGGTGTAGTCGGCGATCGCCGAAGCTCGCCGAATGATGGCCGGCCGCGCCGGCTCGAGCTCCGTGTCGGCTTGCTGCCGCCAGGTCGCCAGCTGGTCCAAGTTCAGGCCGGGATACCAGGCCTTGACGAACTCCAGCGCCCGCCTGGCGCCGGAGCGAGCCGCTGACGCCTTCCAAGCCTCGAAGCGGTCGACGGCCACCTCCAGCCAGTCGGCGGTCCGGCTGGGAGTGCGCGGGACCACTTGGCCGGGCCAGAGGGTGGCCAAGACCTGCGACCCGGCACGCTGAAGCCAGCGGAGCAGCCTGTGAGCCGGCTGGATACGAGCCTGGATCGCCAGGAGCTGCTCCTCCAGCGAGCGGCCGACGGTCGGCGAGATCTCGAAGCCGGCTTGCCTCTTCGCCTGGCGACGAGCTTCGATGGCCTGGTTGGCAGCAGTTGAGTAGCCAGGGAAGTACTCTGCGCGAAGAAGAAAATAAAAGAAGAACCCCAAATCAGAAAAACAAGTCGAAGTAGCAGATGGAAAGAGAGGATGAAGGGGCAGACGACTTACCGTCAACCAGATCCTCAATCTGGCCATAGCCGGAGACCAGAGTCTGCCTGGCCTCTGCCCAGCCGGCCGCCTCCGTCTCGAACTCGGCCTGGAGGGTGGCTTCGCGATCCTGCGCAGCCTTCAGCGCAGCCTTGTGGCCTTCCTCCTGGTCGGCCAGCTTCTTGACCAGGCGGTCGCGCTCCTGCACCAAGGCGGCGAGCTCCGCGTCCCTGGCACGAAGAGCAGTCTTTGACTCCCCCAGCTGTGCCCTCAGACTGGCGTTGGCCGCTGCAGAGATAGAAGAACAAGAAGAACGATGAGAAATCATCAAGGAAGATCCGAGCCGACTGCTCAGCAGTCGGCCCGAATCTCGGGGACTACACCCAGTGGGTGCGCTGACGCGACCCCACATGAGATAAAGATCAAGTTACATACCTCAGCTTTCAGTGAGATCGGCGGTCTTCTGCGTCAGCTCCCGAGCCTGGGAGTTGAAGGCGGCCGCTCGGAGGTTGCGATAGTCCTGCAAGATGGACAGAAGATCGACGTGAGAACAAAAGCAACGATGAGAAATCATCAAGGAAGATCCGAGCCGACTGCTCAGCAGTCGGCCCGAATCTCGGGGACTACACCCAGTGGGTGCGCTGACGCGCCCCCACGAGAGAAATGAAGAAGAAGATGAGAATACTAACCCGGATGGCAGCCCGCGTGGCGAGGAATTCGTCGGTGAACTGCCTCAGCGCCGCGGCTTGGACCTGGAGCCGGGTCCGGACGTCTTGCGCAGCGATGTTCACCACGGCTGTCCCTCCGCCTGGCATCCACCCTGAGGTAGCGCTGGCCGCCTCCGCGTCTCGGGCCAACGAGCTGGAGCCCACGGCCGGCCGTGGCTCCGACGCCGCTTTCTGCGGCTCCGACGCGGCCTTCCCTGCGCGCCGGCTTGGCGGAACCCGGACCGCCACCGCAGCTCCCGCGGCCGGCTCACCTTCCGCCGACTGTGCGGGCGCAGGCTCAGTCTGGCCGCCTTGGGCCGCCCCAGTCAGAGGAGTCGGCCCCGGTGCCTCCCTCAATAAGATGACGTCGTCGCCGCTCCCTCACAGATCCAGCTGGGAACCACTGGCTCCCCCTGGCGAGGGATCCGCGCCCCCGGGCGCCATGGTGCGCAGGGGGGTGACCATCAAGGCCTCCCCTGCCGCCGCTTCGGCCTCGGCCTCTGCCTGGGCCTTGGCTGCGGCCTCGGCAAGCGCCTTCGCCGCCTCCTCCTCCCGAGCTGCATGGGCGGCGGCTGCCTCCATGCCTCCGCCTCCCGCGCTTCCTGCTCCTCCCGTACCTCCCGTGCGTTCCTTTCCGTCGCCTCCAGGAGGGCGGCGCGGGGATCTACGCGGCGGGTGGTGCTCCCAGAGCCCCCTGGCGACTCGACAACAGAGCCGGCAGCCGCCCGCTCGAGTGACAGTGGAGCTCTGATCAAAGAAAAGAAGACAAAGGTTCAGAAAACCACCCAAGAAAAGAAAGAAGGAGAATACACAGAAAGAGAGAAAGCTTACGCTGACACAGCCTGCGGCTGCTTCACCACTCTGCGGAAGCGAGCCGCCTTCGCGGCCGCCTCTTCCCGCCTGGTGGCCGCCGCCCCACCCCTGGGCTTCTTCGACCGGCTACCGAACATGCCCTGGGTGGCGCGACGTTTCTGGCCTTTACCCTGAGCAGGCTGCGCGCCGGAGGAGCCCGCGCCGCGTCCGGAGGCCGGCTGACGGGGCGGGACGGCTTCGGCTTCATCCTCGTCCGGCCAGTCGTCGAAGGTCGCGGAGAACCCAGCGCCGCCTGCTTCGCCGCCGGCTTGGCCGCCGGCCGGCTCAGTGGCATCCTCCATATGGACCGCCCCCAGATCGGGGTCCTCCTGGTCGTGCTCGGTCCAGTCGGGGACGAAGCGGCGCTCCACGTCCGCTCCGCCGGCCGGCCGAAGCAGAGGATTCTGTCAAAAAGCGAGCTGACTGAGTTAGAGTCGGCCCAGAGGAACTCGGCGACAAAGCCGAGAGAGAAAGAGAGAAAAAGAGAAGGGGAGCGTACCGTCGGTGGAGGATTGGCGCGGCTATATGGCTCCTTGCCGAATTGCCAGTCGTCGGGAAGCTGGCAGTTGGCGAGGTAGTTCACCATGTCGGCCGCGTCGGCCTGCGGCATCTCCTTGGTGCACATCCGGCTCGGATCGAGCTGGCCGCTCATCTGACAGATCAGATGAGGCCGGCTCTGGAGCGGGAGGACCCGACGCGTGACGAACGCGGCCAGAAGGTCGGGCCCCGTCAGGCCCTCCGACTGGACCATCACCCGCAGGCGGGCGATGGCGGCGTTCCCTCCCTGCGATAGCGTCACCGCCCGGAAGGACCACTGGGGCAGCCTCCCCGCCGGTGGGTCGGCTACGTAAGCCGGCAGGTTGATGTAGTCGCCCCGGGGAGCAATGTTCCGCACGTAGAAGTATGATTTCTGCCACTTCTTCACCGATTGGATCAGCGTGATGACGGGGAAGGGGTTGTCGGCGCCCGATCTCCGCGACGCGATGAAGGCGCGAGTGTGGGCCGGCACGCCCTTGCTGCGCGTACCCAGCTTCGACTGGAAGAATTCCCCCCAGAGCTCGAGGGTGGGGAGGACGCCGAGATAGCCCTCGCATAGGGTGACGAAGGCCGACAGCAGCACCACCGCGTTGGGGGTGAGGTGGTGCGGCTGGAGCTGATAGTAGTCCAGCCAGAAGCGGAAGAAGGCGCTCACTGGCAGTCCGAAGCCGCGCAGGAAGTGCGAGCGGAAGACCACCCGCTCGCCCTCCTGCGGCGCCGGCCTGACCTCCTTCTCCGGCGCGAGGCGGACCTCCACTTTGTCCGCGCTGGGCAGACGCCGGGTGTCGCAGAGGAAGTCGATGTGGTCGTTGTGGACGATGGAACCATCCCAATCCCCGCCGAGCTGCTCTACGTGGGGAGGCATAGCGGAGGGTGGCACGGCGGCGGAGGAGCGTGCGAAGGAAAAGCGCGGCGGCGAGGCGCTGTCGCAGGAACGAGCAAGGCGAGAAGACGAAGGGAGTAGGAGGAGCGTGCGAGGGTCTGCCGCCCTCCACCTCCCCCTACTTATAGCCTCACGCGGCCGAAGAGGCCGGACGTGGGGGGGAGACGTGGGATTAACTGCGCTCACTCCCCACGACTCGCGTTTATTAAGCATAAAGTGCGAGCCAAAACTGCCGCACGGAACGTGCGGGCGGTTTCGGGATACAAAGGATCCGCGCCTGGGCCGGGGCGCGGACGTGGCGGGCCCCCTCCCTGCGGCGACGTCCCGTCACGCGCGTGGGGTGGCAGGCTTTCCGGCCACGTGGCACGCCACGGCCCGAGGCCGGCCCGTGGCCCGGTGCACAAGCCCGCGGGTTCCCGCCTCCCGACTGCAGAAGAATTCGACTAAGGGCGGCGCGCCTGCACCAAGGCCGGCTCCCAGCTGCCGGCTTGTCATGATAGGAAGCTGACCGAGCTTCTCGAACCCCACTCCACCTCGAAGCCCAATCAGCTTCGGGGACTACTGTCGGGGTAAACGACCACCGGTAGCCTAACCGACTACCCCTGGTTCTTCAGAAAATTTATCAGGCCTTTGGGCCTTCAAGCACTCCAAGCATTTGGGCCGCCTTCCCCGGACGGCTACCACTAAAGCCGACTCCCGGAAGGCGACCCAGCCTCACCGACTCCAAGAAGCCGGCCAAGAAGAACGCCGACTCCTAGAAGCCGGCCGAGACCACAATCGCCCCTATATAACGACGACCTGACGGGGCATGGCCACAGTGCGGCCCACGACCCCCGAAGCCCGAGGCAGGCATGGTTACAGGAGGCCGTACGGGAGGGATGTCTCCCGTGCGGCCGGGCACTGTAGCCACGCCAGCTACGACGTCATCCACGACCCACTCCTGCACGGCCCAAGGACTGCGGGCCCCTTCAGCCAGAGGGAGGCGTGAAGGCGGCCCGGCCTTTCCTAGTCGGCCAGGGGCATAGCCGGCCTCCAGAAGCCGGCGACTCCCTTCCTCGAAGTAAGAGCCCATTTAAGGAGACAAGACGAGGTGAGGCTACAATGATAGCCCCCGACGCGGATCACTGTAGCCACGCTTACCTCGACAAAGCCCTCATCATCAGAGGCGCGGCTACAGTAAGCAGCCGCCGACAAGACCCTAGGCGGTGGGGCCGGCCTGCCGACCGAGTAGCCGGCAGCCGGTGGGACCCACCAGCCGGCGGGACCCAGCAGCCGGCGGAGGAGCCGGCAGGCGTAGACACTGACGGCTGGGGCCAGTTCCCAGTCGGATTACCATTGTACCCCCGGGGGGTAGGCCTATATAAACCCCCCGGAGCACCCATGCAAAGGGTTGGCACCTCTGCATGTTTGGCTTGCAAGCATAGCACACGCACACACACCATAGATAGAGAGAAGCAAGAGCTAGCCTTGTTCTTCTTCTCCCTTGATCCCAACAGCTCTAGGAGCGATTGTAGCTACTCATTATCGAGCTAGTGATCATGCGGAGACCCCGCAGAGCAGGACAAGGGGTGTTATCTCCTCGGAGAGCCCTGAACCTGGGTAAGATTCGCCGGCGTGCATGTCTTCGCCTCATCCCGTTTCCAGGCACCGGCGACGTTTTATTGGCTCCCACAATGATAAGCCATCCTTTGGCATATGTCGCACCAACCACCCGACATTTGGCGCCCACCGTGGGGTGAGGTGCACCGTCGTACGGAGACCTGTTCTGGACGGGAACCCTCTTCTTTTCCGGCGAGCGCAGCCAGCCTGCTGCGCCCGATGGCGTTTGCCCCGACGCGCTGCAAGGCGTCGACGACGCCTGCGCAGCGAGCCGCCTCGCCGATCTGCTCGGTGAGACTCGCATCTCCGACGAGCCTGCGTCCGACGCAGGCACCGACTACCCCGAGAGCCGCCTCGTCAGCCTCCTCGACCAACTTCACGTCTCCAGCGAGCCTGCTGCGGACATGGAGTCTGTCGGCTCCACCGACCCGATGCTCATCGACTCCGACACCGCGTCGCTCGACGCCTACCCCTCCGACGTGGTGGTCTTCGACGACCCACTCCCTCGAGCTGACAGCGGCAGCAGCGCTGTCACCGAAGTGCTGGTCATCAGCCACGTCTCCAACTCGGGCGGGAGCGCCCGCGACGCTCAGCAAGCGGCGATGCACAACCTCTCCATCCCCCTCCCGGCCGACGCCGACGCCGAGACCCTGGAGGCACGCCGTCTTGCCCTCATCACGGAGAGCAAGAAGATAGCCTCGATGAGACGCCTCACCGAGGCCCACCAGCGCGAAGTCGACCGCGCCGCCTTCGGGACGCCACCGCCGAGCGGCCCGAGCCGAGCCGGCTTCGTCCAGAAGCGCGGCGCAGCCGTTGCCAGCATGCTGGGCGCGGATCGCCCCGTCTACGCCACCCCGCTCGAGAATTTGCGAGCCGCTCAGGCGGCAGCAGATGGGCTCAATGGGCTGGGAGCCGATGAGCTCCCCTACATGACAAGACGGATCCAGCAGCTGATCGACGCGGCTGCAGAACGGCACGAAGCCGGCGCCCGAGCTGATAGCCATCCCCCGCGCCGGGAGCACGCCGCGACGTCCCGCTCGCCGACTGCGAGCGGCACACACCAGAAGAAAGACAAGGAGCCGGCTGCCAGCCGCAGCCGGACACGCATCACTATCGAGCGCGGCGCGGATGGCCGCCCTCGGGCGGTCGAACACCAAGGAAACATGCTGCCTCCCCCGCCTCGAAGAGAAAGACGCCTCACTCCGCCGCCCATCACACATCCGACTCTTGGCGACCGACTCGGCCGCCGAGAAGGAGTCGGCGAGAGTGACGCCCGCCACAGGATCGACCGCCTTGCTCGGTCCCTGGCGTTAGAAGAAGAAGACGATGTCGGCCCGCCATGCTTTGGCCCCCGCATCCGCGACGAGCCCTTCCCCAAAGGGTTCTCGCTCCCCAGAGACACGCCCAAGTACAACGGCTCGGTGAAGCCGGAAGATTGGCTCATCGACTACTCCACGGCCGTCAGCATCGCCAACGGCAATCGGCGCGTCGCCGTGAAGTACGTCCCCTTGATGCTGCAAGGGACGGCGCGCACGTGGCTCAACAGCCTCAAGCCATACAGCATCAACAGTTGGCTGGACTTCACCGAGGTTTTCGTCCGCAACTTCACTAGCACCTACAAGCGGCTGTGTGAAAAAGTCTGTCTCCATACCATAATATCCCTTCACCGTCTGTGATGAACTCTGAAGCCTTGCCAAGCTTCATTTTCTTCTTTATACCTTCGATGCTGGGATGTCCCTGTTGAGCCTTCTTAATCTGTTCCACCAGGGTGGGTTGTATCTCTAGTTTTGATATGGTGCCCTCAGAGACTAACATCATGTTGAGCCTAGCGAATTCTTGCTGAAACTCAGGCCTCAAGTTTTGCGGACCGTCATTGTCCGGGTTGGGGTTTCGACTAAGGGCATCGGCCACTACATTTGCTTTCCCTGGATGGTAGTGAATACCGACATCATAGTCCTTGACCAGTTCCAACCAGCGTCGTTGGCGTAAATTTAGCTCTGGCTGTGTGAAAATATATTTGAGGCTCTTATGGTCTGTATATATTTCACAGCGATTTCCCAACAGAAAGTGCCTCCACTCCTTGAGTGCATGAATGACTGCTGCTAGCTCCAAGTCATGTGTTGGGTAATTTTCCTCATGTTTTCGCAGCTGCCTGGAGGCATACGCGACAACTTTGCCATCCTGCATCAGCACACACCCGAGACCCTTTCGGGACGCGTCACAATATACTTCAAAACTCTTGTGTATGTCTGGCACAGTTAAGACTGGTGCGGTTGTCAGCTTCTTCTTAAGTTCTTGGAAGCTTTTCTCGCATGCTTCTGTCCATACAAATTTCTTGTCTTTCTTGAGCAACTGTGTTATGGGTTTTGCCACAGTGGAGAATCCTTCAATAAATCTTCTGTAATATCCGGCCATTCCTAGGAAACTCCGCACATCTGTAACGTTGGCGGGCGGCTTCCAGTCAAGTATGGCTTTGACTTTTTCTGGGTCTACGGCCACACCTTCTTGGTTCAATATATGGCCTAAGAAACCAACTTGTCTTAGCCAAAATTCGCACTTGCTAAATTTGGCGTACAACTGATGTTTCCTCAATTCTCCCAAAACAATTCGGAGATGTTCAGCATGCTCTTCTGGTGTCCTTGAGTATACCAGAATATCGTCGATGAATACCACAACAAACTTGTCCATGAATTTCATGAACACCTTGTTCATGAGGTGGACGAAATATGCGGGGGCGTTTGTTAGACCGAAAGGCATCACTGTGAACTCATATAATCCGTATCTGGAAGTGAAAGCTGTCTTGGGGATATCTTCTGTCCGTACTTTCAGTTGATGATATCCTGATCTCAAATCAATTTTTGAGAATACCTTGGCTTGTGCGAGCTGGTCAAACAAATCATTTATCCGTGGCATCGGATATTTGTTTTTGATGGTGACCATATTGAGGGCTCGATAGTCTATACACAGTCTCAGCGTCCCATCCTTTTTCTTGGCGAACAACACAGGCGAACCCCAAGGTGAGGAGCTGGCTCGAATAAATCCTTTGTCCAACAATTCCTTTATCTGCTTCTTCAACTCCACCAATTCTGAGGGTGCCATTCTATAAGGCTTCTTATAGATGGGAGCGGTGGCAGGTGCTAGTTCGATGCTGAACTCTATCTCTCGGTCTGGTGGCATGCCTGGCAGTTCTTCAGGGAATACATCAGGAAACTCGCATACCACTGGAACTTTTCTCAGTTCAGAAATGTCCACTTTGTTCAGTTTTGGTTGCTGTGACCTTGGTCTTTCTTGAGCTGTAACCTTTATGGTCTTACCATGATGGTGGGTGAGAATCACGGTCCGATTGAAACAGTCAATGAATCCTCTATTGGTGGTCAACCAGTCCATTCCCAAAATGACATCCAGTCCTTTACTCTCCAACACGATGAGATTTGCTTGAAAATGTATCCCTTCGAACTCAATGACCACTCCTTGGCAGTAACCCTGAGCGATTTGCTTATTTTCGGGGGACTTGATGATCATAGATTTTTCCAAGGGCAGTATCGGAAAATCATGTTGTAAAACAAAATTCTTCGAAACGAACGAATGGGAAGCTCCAGAATCAAACAAAACAGTGGCAGGTACTGTGTTGACAGGGAACGTACCGAGCACGATGTCTGGGGCATTTTGCGCCTCTTCCCTGGTCACATGGTTCAGGTGACCCTTCTTGTGGTTGTTGTTGGGATTGAAATTGTTGCGCTTGGGGGCTGGATTGTTTCCACCATTGTTTGGTTTTGGGGCCGTGTTCCTCGGCTTTGGGCATTGTTTAGCATACTGTCCTTCTTGCCCACAAGCATAGCATGTGACCCCTGGACGGTACGTGAACTCTTTGTCCTTGGCATGAAACTGTCCGACGGGCCTTGGATCGGTAGTCGTGGATCTCCTTGCTTCTGTCCTCGGAACCTCAGTCTTGCTTCGGTTGTTGCGAGCAAGAGTCGTCTTGTCCCTCTTTCGCTTACGGATATCTTCCAGACTACGGCGCTCATTCTCCAAGGTAATGGCCTTGTCCACCAGAGTTTTAAAGTCCGGAAAGGTGTGTACAATCAGTTGGCATCTTAGTGCTGGTGCCAGGCCGTCTAGGAATTTTTCCATCTTCTTGTTTTCTGTCATGTGCTCGTTATAGGCATAACGAGATAGCTGGGTAAACTGACCATTGTATTCTGTTACTAACATGCCTCTCTGCTTCAGGTCATCAAACTCTCTCTTCTTGATTTTTATGATGCTCCTGGGGATGTGTGCCCCACGGAAGCCTTCCTTGAACTCTTCCAAGGTGATGTTGTGTTCACTGGGATGCATGTGTAGGAAGTTTTCCCACCATGCTGCAGCTGCTCCAGTAAGGTAGTGTGGTGCATAAAGCACCTTCTCATGATCTGAACACTGAGCAATAATCAGTTTCCTTTAAATGTCACGAAGCCAATCATCGGCTTCCAGCGGCCTATCGGTGTGAGCAAAAGTTGAGGGGCGAGTCTTCTGTAACTCAGACAACTTGGAATGTGGTTGATAGGGCTCAGGGGTGGTTTCCCATATTGATGACATGATACATCATCTCTTGGTGCTGTTGCTGGCTTTGCTCAAAGAGACGGCATACTTGAGACAGGCCGCTTCGCTGTCCTGTTGACTGGACTGACCCTGAGTGAAATTGTTGCTAGTCTGTGTCCCATAAACCTCTTCTGGCCGATTGGGCATGGAGCGAGTCCACGGACGAGAATTTTTTTCCAGTCTGGGGTATTATTTTACAAAACCCATGAGAAAAGCTGTGTAGCACAAGGAAAACTTGCAAAGGCAACAATTTAAAAGACCTCAAGGTTTTTAAGAAAAACGTAAGCGGTTTTGCATGAAGAAAAGACTGCTTAACACGAATCTTACACGCGAAATACAAACACACGATACAGCACTCAGGATGCGCGTACACATTCCTGACATGTTATTTAGACTAGCGTACTCCTCCGGAAGGCAGCAAACACACCAATACAACTAGCGTACAGAGAAAACACATCATACAAGCAGATTTTAACACGCGGCTACTCGGCGCTCTCAGTCGGAGATGGTGAAGATTTCCTTCCCCTTGCCGATGGCAAGACTCAGCGGTCCAGGAGAATCAACCTCCACCTCCTCTCTAGCTGGCTCCTAGCGCATAACGCTGCGCTGCGGCGATGGTGCGGGAGCGAGAGGTGGTAGAGCGGGTGCGGCAGGCGGTGCAGCTCTGACTGGAGTAGGAGCGATGACTCGGTCGAACTCCTCAGTGGTAGGCAGACGGCGAGCAGTGGCTAAAACGGCCGGTGCATATGAGGCTGAAGACGAGACGAATGTCAGAGGCGGTGCCGTGTGGAGAAGCTCCTTCCTGCTGGCAGGACCGCCCCGGACTAAGTCCATGCGGGCAGCCACAAGATCGTCCACGAGGTTGTCGAAAGATTCCTCCAGGGCCTTGAGATACTCCACAACCATCTCGATGGCTTCATCTCGCTCTCCCCGATGGCAGGCGAATGCATAGTGACTGGTGTACGGCACATGGCATGGGAGGTAGCGGTAGCGACGAGTTTTCATCGTAGGAAGGATGTCCCGGAGACGAGCTATCGCCTCACGGGCGGCCATCTGCATGGCATGCCTCTCCGTAGGCATGGCCCTTCCCACAAAACGGAAGTGGCGAGCTGCAGAACGTCCTCCCTTGAATTGCACCACGGCTTGGTGCATAGACACGTCGTCGCTGAGCTTGTGCTGGTAGAGCGTGAACTCCGGGCGAGCTGCTGGCCCGATCGCGAGTTTGGTGATGGAGACGAGGAGCTTGACAAACCCCTCGGGCACGTTCGTGAACACTCGATTCTCACAGCTGCTGCCAGCCATCTACAAAAGTAGGCAAAAATTCTGAGTAGTCATGTCATAAATTTATGATGACCAACAGAAAATAGCTGCAATTGCAAAATGCTGAAAAAGCACAAAAGACGTTAATAACCGATTAGCGATCGCACCTAGTGGCTTCCTATAGTCAGCCTGGCTCTGGTACCAAGCTTGTCACGACCGATTTTCAATAAAATAATTATTGAGAGACCAATCCCTTTTACGGACCAGTAAGGAAGATTTCCTTCTCACTGGTACACAATATCTTGGTCACAGAAGAAAAATACCAGGAGTACTGAATATAATACAAGGTTGAGCGGAGACTGCCCAACAATTTATTACAAGCACGCCGATAAAACAAGGCGGCGGATAGGGTGGCATAACTACTAACTCACGACAATAACGGTGGTGGAAATATCACCGCGAAGCGAGTGATATGACTCATGAAGACTACAGCTCTTCGAGCGTCGGAGTGAGGCTCGAGGAGACTTATTGCGGGTGGCGGAAGCGTATATAATACAAGTGACCAATATCCGGGATCGCACAGGACTGACTGGGACTCCTCTAGGCGTCGGACGCGCTATCAAACTCTTCATCCAAGAGATCGCCTTCGTCAACATCTGGACAAATCAACAAGCCAGGTGAGTACTATGAAAGTACTCGCAAGACAGTTTGGACACAAGATATAACAAATGTAAACATGAAGCATATAAACAAGTTAACCAAATGCGTTCAGACATAGAGATAATAACTACTAGGTGCCAAACGAGGGTCTGAAAGACTCCTCGAGAGGAAACTGCAGAATAATAATAATGGTGCCAAACGAGTGTCTGAATGACTCCTCGAGAGGAAACTGCAGAATAATAATAATGGTGCCAAACGAGTGTCTGAATGACTCCTCGAGAGGAAACTGCAGAATAATAATAATGCCACAGTCGGACGTCTGAGCAACATCACATAAAGGGCTTATAACAGAAAATAAAAGACGAGCATGCCACAGTCGGACGTCTGAGCGACATCACATAAAGGGCTTATATTTAAAGTAAGAAACAAAAGACACGCCACAGTCGGACGTCTGCGCGACGTCACATAAAGGGCTTATATTGTAGCTCAACAATACAGTAGCTCGAGAGTATGAATTATTACAAGTACGAGACAAATATGAGGTTAGTCCATCCACAGAAATAATAATTAAACTGGGTTTTCCAGTTGAGCTTGCTCACTGGGGACAAGTTTTCCACGCGGATAGATATGGATATATTGATTTCACTACTTGATCATGGATACGATGACTTGGAAGAATTTGACTCTGCAGAGTTTGTACTTAACCACAGCCAACAGATTTCAGTAGTCACGGGGACTAGTTCCGTTTACGGTGTTTTGGAAGAAACACGTCTAACCAGTACACACCCTTTCAATCTTCCGAAGCCAGGGATCACCCTCGGCAACGTTCAAGAAAAACCTTGAGACGGGGAGGCTACAACCTCGCGTAGCATGGGATCAAATTTCTATACGCGCGCTCTAAGGGGGTGCCCCCCTCTCAGTCCCAACCGGAAACACCCATGCCCCCTGAACGGATGACTGGATTTAATCCTGGGCCAAGGTACGATCATCCTGGCCCCTCTGTTTGGTGTGTACACGGAAAGAGGTTACCAACTTACTAAACCGCATCCTGGCAAAAGAAACATGTGGCAGCACGGAAGGGAAAAGAACGATAACGTGGCTCCGTCCACGTTAACGTTGGGATTTGTCGGATGACGCAAGGCTGGTATGCTACAACAGTGCCACCTTGCTGCCCGTCATGTCACCACATGATTAGGCCATCTCTCACCAGAGATCATCGCAACTTTGGAACATACGGGTAGTTGCCTCGCAAGCAACGGGGAACTTACCGATACTCATATGCCATGCATGAAATTTCACGCAAACATGCAAACACCTATCATATCAAAGGTTCAAACATGCTTGCCTGGTTCGGAGAAGTCGGAGTCTAGCTCGGCGAAGTTCGCGGCTCCGTCACCTCTTCCGGAACCTACAGCAATATGAAAACGGGTACTAATGTGAAAACCAACGCGTGCACAGAAAATTCTCCAAAATTTTTCCAAATAAATCCCATAAAAAACTAGACAAAATTGTAAGACTGTCAGAAAAAGAATCACTCAAAAATCTCTTTTTATTAAAAAGTTATAAAGGTTTCTGTTCAGGGACTCATCTGAAATGAAACAGAAAAGTTCCAGGGTTTAAACTGAGAAAACAGAAAACGGTTCGATTGGAAATGCGCAAGCTCAAGAGGGAAAGAGTATTTGCCCGAAGGCGCCAACAGAAAACGTTTCGCGTGGGGAAACAGAAGAGAGGCCGACAGGGGGTCCCGCATGTCAGGTTTAAAAAGCTCGCCGGCGCCCGAAGACTGCGGTGGACGCCGACGTCGAACCACGGCGAGTCAGGAAGATCGGAGGGTACCAAGAGCTTCAGCGTGTTCTTCCGCGTCAGTGGGTGGTGGACTCGACCAACGGGGAGCACCACGTCGACGGCGACACTTTCTCCGGCGGACGGCGGCTCGGGTGATGGTGGAGAACTCCGGTGGAGGGCTGCAAACTTCAAATTGAAGCGCGGGTCAGAATGAGGGATGCAAAGTGAAGCTACTGGCAAGAGATGGGAGGCAGAGGCGCACGCACGGGAGCGAATCGAGCTGGATCCCGTGGCGGGTCGCGGCGGCCGGAGTCGAGGAAGGAGACCTCCTCGAGGCTCTTCCAGTGGCTAGGCGTGCTCTAGGTGGAGTGCAGGGATGGTGTGGGTTCGAGTTGAAGCTCGGGGCTCTATTTATAGGCGGATCGACGAGGTGGCCGTGAACGGAGAATCTCCGGCGAGCAATTATGGCGATGCAGTGGATTGGCAGGAGGTTGGAGTGGCCAGGCAGCATCAGTGGAGGTTACTAGTGTCGTTCCCCCGCTAATCTCGGTTGGTCTTGGCGTAACGGCGCCGGTCCACGGTGGGGTGGCCGCACGGGCACGACGGCGGCAGAGAGCGCGCTCCGCGCCCTGGGGTTCACGACGAGAGTGGCAGCGCGTTCTGGGGAGTGGAAGGCCATGTGGCGAGCTCCGGTGGCTTGGGCCGCGCTGGGTGGCGCGGTCAGCGCCGCGCCTCTCTCTGGCGGCCGCAAAGCCGCCGCTGGCGTCGGTCACGAGGCGGCGCACCTTCTGCTGCTCGTCGCCGACGTCCGCAAGGTGCCAGACGCTCGTGCGGTGCAGAGGACAAGGGGGAGGGGACAGGGCACACGGCGACACAGCGGCACTGGCGAGATCGATGTCGGGTTCTGAAGAAAACGACAGTGCACTGAAATGTTCTCTGAACTTAACTGAACTTGATATTGACAATGCACTGCAGGTGTTCAATAGAATGATTTGGCAATGAGAAAAAATTTCCTGAGGCTGGGACTTGATGAGGTGACCACTCAATGCACCCAGAGGCTGCCTGATTTTACTTGGAATTTTTGGAGAAAGATTTGAATGAATTTCACCAAATTTGACAAATCTGGTCCAAACTTGCAGCAAGTGTAGTTTGAAAAATTTGAACTGAAGACTAGTGGATCTTCATGGATCTTGGTTGAGGGTTCAAGGGACTAGGAAGGGGAAAAGGTTTGGGGGCAAAAATCAAAACAGAAAGTGGAGTTCCTTTGTAAATCACCAATGGCTAGAATAGAAGACAGATTTTTTTTTGAATATGATTTAAATGGAAAAATAAACATATGGGGAGGTTCAACTTGCTGGATTTGATGCAAATCATGATCCAAAGGTGAGGGAAGGTTTAGGAGAGTGGATTTGCACTAAGGCCATGGCAAGAAGGAATTGTTGAAAGTGGCAAAGGATTTATCCAAAAGCCATAGTGCATTTTCAAAGAGATTTTCAAAAGGCATTTTTCTCAAGTGAAAAGTATTTTGTCTTGAGTTCAAATAAAAAAGGCAAGGTCCTCCAAGACCAAAAGCAAGTCTTGGGTGAATCCAAATAAAACTCTTGTCATGAGAAAAATATTTGAAAGGGAGGGTCCTTTGAAGAAATTTTTTTAATTCACCTCCCTCAAGTCAAATAAAATCTTTTAAAAAAATCCAAAAAAAATTTGGGTGTCACAATTACCGGAAGATCCAACCTGACTGCTCAGCAGTCGGCTCACATCTCGGGGACTACAGCCTGCGGGTGCGCTGACGCACCCCCACGGAGAAAAGAAGATAGAATGCTTACTCCGGCTATCCGCCAAGTCAGCGGTCCTTCAGTCCAAGTCTCGGATGTTGGCGCTGAAGGAAGCGGCGCGGATGTTGTGGTAATCCTGGAACGAAGCAACAAGAAAGAGAGTGAGCCAGAGCTCAGAGCCCACTGAGAAGTTCTAGGCCGCCTGCTCAGCAGCCGGCCCGGAACTCGGGGACTACACCTAGTGGGTGCGCTGACGCGCCCCCACTGAAGATCACAAGAATCAAAAAACAAGAGGCGAGTTGCATACCCGAATGGTGGCCCGCGTCTTCACAACCGCCTTCATGCACTGCGGGAGGACGGCGACTTCGGCTTTGAAGTCGGCCTGGACATCTTGTGCCGCCTTGATCAAGGCGCTCGTCCCGCCTCTGTGCACCCACTCCGTTGGTGCAACACTGGTTGCTTCGGCTTCTGGAGCCGACGAGCTGGCGCTCCCAACCTCCACCGGCCTCGGCGCTGACGCCGCTTTCTCCGCGCGGTGGCGAACTGGAGTTCGGGTCGCGGGACCCGAGCCCATCACCAGCTCGCCTCCGACTGACGTCACCAATGAGGCGGCCGGCTGGCTGCCCTGCGCGTCCGTAGTTGGCGGTTGCGGAGGCGCATCCATCTGCGGCAAGACGTCTTCGCCGCCTCCCGTCTCCATGACCGGCTGCTCATCGCCGGCTCCCCCAGCCAGCACCAAGAACTCTGGTGCCGGTGGCGCAGAGCGCAGGGGGGTGACGAGCTGCGGGATCTGCTGGCGTGTGGCATCCCCCGTCCCTCCCTTGGCCGCGGCGTCGGCTTGGCCCTTGGCTTCCGCATCCACGTCCGCTTGCATCGCCCTGGCCGCGGCCGCCTTGTCGGCCTCCTCCTTCTTGGCAGCGGCTTCCTTCTCCTCCCGCACCTCCCACGCGTTCCTCTCCTGGGCCTCCCGGAGATCGGCGGCTGGGTCTATACGGCGGTTGTTGGTGGAGCCCTCCGCTGTCCTGACGACGAAGGCCGAGGTCGACCGCTCAAGAGAGAGCGGGGCCCTGCTCAAAAGAAGAGTGAGAAGAAAAGTCAGAAGAAATCGACAAGATAAGGAGTAAGAAAAAGACACAAGAAAGGCTGAGAACTTACGCCGACACCATCGGAGGCTGCTTGGGAGCCTTCTGGAATTTGGCCGCCTTCGCGGCGGCCTCGCGCCACTTGGTCGCAGCGGCCGTGTTCTTGGCCGCGGCGGCTGAGTGCTTAGGCTTCTTGGGGTGGCTGCCGAAAAGCAGCACCCCACGGTGTTTCGACCCACCACCTGGTCCGGTCCGCGCAGTCGAAGAGCTTGTGCCCACCCTATCGGCAAGCGGCGGGCGGCGCGGCTCCTCCTCCTCCTCCTCCTCCTCCTCCTCCTCGTCATCCAACCAGTTCTCCACACCTCCTCCTCCGGAGCCGCCTGCTCCACCACCACCGCCTATAGCGTCGTCTTCCAAGGCGGCCGCCCCCAAGTCAGGGTCCGCCACGTCGCTCGCTTCTCGGTCCGGCATGAAGTCGGCGTCGGCTTACTGTTGGAGGGGGATGACCTGCGTCATGATCGAGCTGGTCAGCCGGCAAGACAGAGGCTGGCAAGACAGAGGCCGGCAAGGCAGAAGCCGGCAAGAGAGAGGCCGGCAAGAAAGATCCCGGCAAGAGAAAAATTAAAGAGAGCTAAAGAACTTACCATGGGCGGCGGATCTGCGCGGGAGTATGGCCGCTTGCCGAATCGCCACCCTTCCGGCTTGAGCTTAAGGTTGACTATCTCGTTCACCAGATAGGCCACCTCAGTAGTCGGCATCTCCTTGGTGCACATCCGACAAGGGTCGCGATGCCCACTCATCTGGCTGATGATGTGAGGCCGGCCTTGGAGCGGGAGGACTCGGCACACCACGAAGGTGAGCAGCAAGTTGGCCGCCTTGAGGCCCTCCGACTCCTTCATCACCTTGAGGCGGGCGATGGCGGCGGAGGCGTCGGGCGACAGCGGCTTTGGCTTGAAGCCCCAGTTGGTGCGGGGCTCGGCAGGCGGCCCGGCCACGTACTCTGGCAGGTTGATGAAGTCGATTGTCGGGTTGACGTTCTTCGCGTAGAAGTATGAATTCTTCCACAGCTTCACCGACTGGATCTGCTTGATGGTCGGGAAGGCGTTTCCGGCACCCGGGCGACGCACGGCGATGAAGGCTCCGCACTAGGCCGGCTCCTCCTTCGCGGTGGTGCCGAGCTTGGTGTAGAAGAAAGTTCCCCAGAGCTCAATGGTGGGGAGGATGCCGAGGTACCCCTCGAAGAGGGTGACGAAGGCTGAAAGCAGCACCACCGTGTTCGGTGTGAGGTGGTGCGGCTGGAGGCGATAGAAGGCGAGAAAAGAGCGGAGGAAGCTGCTCGCCGGCAGGCCGAAGCCTTGGAGGAAGTGCGAGTGGAAGATAACGCGCTCGCCTTCCTCCGGCGTCGGCGAGATCTTGTCGGCGGGCGACCCGCGCGTCTTGACATAGCCCTCACCGGGCAGCCTCCGCGTGTCGCGGAGGAAGGTGAGATGGTCTTCGTGGATGACAGAGCCATCCCAGTCGCCGGCGCGCTCCATGGAGGCTCGGGCGCGAGGAAGAAGCGAGAAGTCGCGGCGGGCGCGTGAGCCTGCGAAAGAGCAGAGGAGAGAGGCTCGAGAGCGACGGCAAAGCCGGGGCAGCACTTCGACGAGGCTCGAGCACAGCGGCGGCATGGAAGAAGAAGGAGCAAGAGGGGCGAGGGAAGGAAGGGCGCGCGTGCCTTGGCCGCTCCCCTCCTTCCCCCATTTATAGCCCCTTGCTGTGAAGCCGAGGGGGCGGGGCGTGGGGCGTGGGATTAACTGCGCCCACGTCCCATGGCCCCGCAGTTACCGCGCGGTAAATGCGCGTAATGGTGGCGCGTGGGATCCTAACCGCCCCGCCTCGGCCGCAGCGGATCCGCGCGCGTGCCGATGCTTGGTAGTGGCGGGCCCCGCCGGTGGCACGTCCCGTCGCGCTCGTGGGCTGGTAGGCCGACCTGCCTGGCTGGCACCGCGTGGCGAGCGAGCGGCGGGCGGCAGGCCTAGGGGCCTAGCTAGCATGCCACCTGGTTCCCGCCTCGAGACGGCCCCCCACCTCATCCGACTCCAGGAGGTTGGCATACCAGAAGACGGACAAGACACGTAAACAAGACTACTCAGAGTAGGAAGCTGCTGGGGCACCCCGCCTTGCCAACCACGGTGACCCACCATCTTCGGGGACTACTGTCGGAGTTATTGGCCATGGGTAGCCTCATCCGCCCCCATGGCATTTCAAGACATCGGGGCCGACTGCGCCCCTCAAGTCTCAAAGCTTGGCTGCCGCCTTCTCATGGCCGGCTGGTCCGACCGGCCGGCTGCCAGAAAGCGGAGGGCCCCAGGAATCGACCGTGAAGCGGGCCACCTTCTAGCAGGCGGCCTCCAGAGAGGCCGGCTCCTAGCAGGCGGCCCCAAGCACCCTCAAAGTCTGCACCCCCATTAAGACGACAAGACGGGGCGTGGCTACAGTAAAGCCTGCCACTCCCAAATCCAGGGCGAGTCATGGTTACAGTGCGCCGTACAAGCCGGAGATCTCCTGCACGGCGCTGCACTGTAGCCCCTCTGCCCATGACCTCATCCAAGTCAGAAGGACCGTGTACCCACGACGGGCTGTCGGTACGGCCCACAAGCAGCGGGCCCTACCAGTCAGTCAGAGGCCAAAAGGCGGCAAGTCTGGCCAGTCGGCCAGGGAGGGAGGTCAGCACCCAGCAGGCGGCCCTCCCCCCACCTAAGAGTCTGTGCGCCATTAACCAGAAGAGATAGGGGATGGCTATAGTGAACGCCCGCCAGGCGGCGGGACTGTAGCCACGCCTTCCCCAACAAAGCCAACGTCATTAGAAGCACGGCTATAGTAATGAGCAACCGGCAAGACCTGCCGGCGGCAGGCGCGGCTTGTCGGCCAAGTATAAGATAGCCGGCGGGTCCCACCAGTCAGCGGGCCCCAGCAGCCAGTGGAGAAGCCGGTAGCAAGAGACATTGACGGCCTGGGCCTACAGCTGGCTAGTTTACCATTGTACCCCTGGGGGTAGGCCTATATAAACACCGCGGGGGACCCATGCAAAGGGTTTAGATCATTAGACCACACACCACACATATAGAGGGAGGAGAGAGCTAGCCTTGCCCTTCTTCCTCCTCTAGCATACAACTCAAGGAGCAGCTTGTACTCACCTGTTGATATAGTGAGCATGCGGAGACCCCGCAGAGCAGGACTAGGGGTGTTATCTCCTAGGAGAGCCCCGAACCTGGGTAAGATTCGCCGGCATGCATGTCTTCACCTCATCCCATTTTCGGGCACCGGCGACGTCTTAGTAGCCCCCTCCATGATAAGCCACCCGTTGGCATATGTCGCACCAAAACGCCGACACTGTCCATCAGTCTGTGGGTGATATGCGGTACTGAAATCCAACTGAGTTCCCAGAACATATATAACTCTGCGAGCTTCTCTCCACCATAGGCAGTCTTTACTGGAATGAAATGAGCTGACTTGGTCAATCTGTCCACTATGACCCAAATAGAATCAATTCCAGAAGATGTCCTTGGAAGGCCCGTGATAAAGTCCATTCCAATTTCTTCCCATTTCCACACTGAAACCTTAAGTGGTTGTAGTAGCCCTGCGGCCTTCTGATGCTCCGCCTTGACCCTTCGACTTACATCACACTCTAAAACATAATCGGCAATTTCTCGCTTCATACTAGACCACCAAAAACTATCCCGAAGATCATTATGCATCTTTGTACTTCCAGGGTGTATTGAGTATGCTGACTCATGAGCTTCCTTCATGACCGTGTCCTTGATATCCTTTTGGTCTAGCACCAACAAACGACCTCGAAAACATATGCTTCCAATCTCATCTTCTCTATAGTCGGGTGCTTCACCCAATTTGATTTTATCTCGAATCTCTTCAATGCCCTTGTCATTTTTGTGCGCTTCTCGCACTTGATCTTGGAGAGTAAACTTGACCTATAACACTTCACCATTTTCTGTGGGGCTCACATATATATTCATCTTTCGAATTTCCTCATAAAGCTCTGGCGCTTCCTTCTGAATCATCACATTGTTGACATAAACTTTCCTACTTAGTGCATCAGCTATGACATTGGCTTTACCAGGATGGTAGTTAATGTTCAGATTGTAGTCCTTGATCAAATCTAGCCACCTTCTCTGTTTGAGATTCAAATCCGGTTGTGTGAAAATGTACTTCAAACTCTTATGATCCGAGTATATCTCACAACGATTTCCAATAAGGTAGCGCCTCCAGGTTTTCAAGGCATGCACTACGGCAGCTAATTCCAAATCATGCGTGGGATAGTTAACCTCATGAGGGCGTAGTTGTCTCGATGAATAAGCTACAACTTCCCCTTGTTGCATAAGCACGCATCCCATTCCTTGCTGAGACGCATCACAATAAACCTCAAATTTTTGTTGAATATCCGACAATACCAATACTAGACCAGTTGTCAACCTCCTCTTGAATTCTTGGAAAGTCGCTTCACAAGCTTCTGACCACTCGAACTTTTTATCCTTCTTTAACAACCGAGTCATAGGTGTTGCTATTTGGGAAAAATCTTCAATGAACCGACGGTAATACCCAGCTAGTCCAAGGAAACTGCGTATCTTTGACACAGGTTGCTTCCAACTGAGTACTGCTTCCACTTTTGCTGGATCCATGGCAACTCCTTCGGCTGAGATGACATGTCCTGGAAAGTCCACTTGTTTCAACCAGAATTCACACTTACTGAACTTGGCATAGAGTTGATGAGCCCTCAGCCTCTCCAAAACCACTCGAAGGTGTTTCTCGTGCTCTTCTTCACTCCGGGAATAGATCAAAACATCGTCGATCAACACAACAACAAACTTATCCAGGAAATCCATGAATACGATGTTCATGAGATACATGAAGTAAGCTGCTGCATTTGTGAGTCCAAATGACATCACCAAAAACTCATAGAGACCATATCGAGTAACAAAGGCGGTCTTTGGAACATCTTGCGGGCGAATCTTCAACTGGTGGTATCCTGATTGGAGATCTATTTTGGAAAACACACGTGCTCCCTTCAACTGTTCAAAAAAGTCATTAATCCATGGCAAGGGATACTTATTCTTAATAGTTGCTACATTCGGCGCTCGGTAATCCACACACATGCGCATGCTACCATCTTTCTTTTTCACAAATAGGACAGGTGCACCCCATGGTGATGTGCTCGGCCTAATGTAACCCTTCTCTTCTAACTCCTGAATTTGCTTCTTCAACTCGGCTAATTCATTCGCTGACATCTTATAAGGTCTCTTTGCAATAGGGGCGGTGCCTGGTATTAACTCAATGACAAACTCAATCTCACGGTCTGGTGGCAATCCAGGCAATTCATCCAGAAAGACATCTGTATATTCCTTCACAACTCGAACATCCTCCAGAGTTAACTCCTTCACTTTGTTCAGCATGCAATCAACCTCAGGATGAGGTGAAATCCTAGCTTGGTATTCCACAATGGCCCCTTCAGTGCTAGTTAAATTAACAGAAGGACCAGCACAATCTATTATTGCCCTGTGTTTACTTAACCAATCTATACCCAAAATCACATCCAAACCTGTGGAGTCTAACATGATAAGGTTTGCTAGAAACTCCACTCCTTCTATAACTATGGCCACTTTACGACACTTTAGTCCAGTCCTTAAAATACCCCCAGGTGATTTTATCATCCAAACCCGACTCATACACTTGGTTGGAAATAAATGTTTTTCAGCAAAGCTTTTCGAAATGAACGAATGGGAAGCTCCAGAATCAAAAAGCACCAAACCATAATTTGAGTTGATCAGAAACATACCAAGAACAACATCTGGTGCTTCATGAGCCCGCTCGATGGTGACATTGTTGAACCTGCCACGTCCTGATGCATGAGGTGCACCCCCTGGTGTATTGAGAATGCCTTGGCCACGTACTGCTACGGGTGTCTTAGCTGCAGAACCCAAGTTGAACTTCATTGGAGTGGGACCGATGTTCTTGTTGGGACATGCAACAGCAAAGTGACCCTCTTGCCCACAACTGAAGCATGCCTTTTCAGCTGTATTAGCATGATTGCCTCCCACTTCAGCTCGTGGAGTCTTATATGCATCGGGCTGAAATGTGTTATTGGTCCTTGATGGTTTGACATATGGTGCATGATAGCCAGGATGATGACCAATCTTCCGTCGGGAGCTACCTACCCCATGGTGACTTTGTGGTGCTCTATGCTTGTGATGTTCCTCAAGTGTTTGAAAGGTAAGGAAATCATGAGATACCAGCCTGTCCTTCAACCCAGGGCTCAGCCCCTTCAAAAACTTGGCAGTCTTGTCAGCTTCAGCTGGAATATCTGCCCTTACATTAGTGGGATCGATGAACTTTGAGTTTATGATCAGATCTATCTTTTTATATCCATGAAAGTTATTTGAGTTTCTTTGATTTTTTATATGTATGATTGCTTATAGCCTCGTATTTCTTCTCCGATATTTGGGTTTTGTTTGGCCAACTTGATCTATTTATCTTGCAACGGGAAGAGGTGCTTTGTAGTGGATTCGATCTTACGGTGCTTGATCCCAGTGACAGAAGGGGAACCGACACGTATGTATCGTTGCTACTAAGAATAAAACGATGGGGTCTATCTCTACATAGATAGATCTTGTCTACATCATTTCATCATTCTTATTGCATTACTCCCTTTCTCCATGAACTTAATACAGTAGATGCAGGCTAGATAGCGGTCGATGTGTGGAGTAATGGTAGTAGATGTAGGCAGGAGTCAGTTTACTAATCTTGGACGTGATGCCTATATAATGATCATTCCCTGGATATCGTCATGAGTGTTTGAAGTTCTATCAATTGCCCAACAGTAATTTGTTCACCCACATTTGCTATTTTTCTCGAGAGAAGCCACTAGTGAAACCTACGGCCCCCGGGTCTCTTTCTCATATATTTGCCTTTGCGATCTACTTTTCCTTTGCATTTATTTTTAGATCTTCTAAACCAAAAATACAAAAATACCTTGCTGCAATTTATTCTTATTTATTTTATTTGGCATTCGATCTATCAATCTACTACAATTTTATCTCATGTCCGTTTGCCGATCTTGAGGCGCCGTACCCGAAAGGGATTGACAACCCCTTTTACACGTCGGGTTGTGAGGATTTGTTATCTGTGTGCAGGGGCTGTTTACGTTGTGTTGCTTGGTTCTCCTACTGGTTCAATAACCTTGGTTTCATATCTGAGGGAAATACCTACCGCCGCTATGCTGCATCGTCCCTTCCTCTTTGGGGAAATACCGATGTAGCTTCAAGCGACATCAGTGCGCAGGCTGACCGAGAGGCGTGCAAGCTGTCCTCCAATGCGCAGGCTCACCGGGAAGCGTGCGAGCCGTAGCTGCACAGGCTCACTGGGAAGCGAGCCCTTTGTCTTCCATGGCCGCCCGCCTTCCTCTCCATTAATGGCACCCGAGCCGCTGTTTAATACGGGCGGCCTTACTGTTCGCCTCCCATTCCCCTCCCCCCGCAGACCTCCACTAACGCCATGGCGCAGAAGGATCATCTGCCACTAGTCTTCAAGTTTGGTGAAGTCGACTCCGAGCCAGAGGAGATAAAAATAACAGTACAGAAAAAAGACACATCCGTGACATTTTGGGCCGAACAATTTTTTTTCCTGTCATGCTTATGACACTTCTATGACGACAATTGTGACAAAACCCGGTATCATCATAGATGTGGTGGGATCCTACTTCCATGACAGAAAATCATGACAGAAAATGGGCTTTTCGTCCTGGGCGGGCCGGAGACGCAGCTGCATGACATTCTTTGGGCCGTCCATGACGGAAAAAACCGTGGTAGAAGCGAGGGCGAGGAAAATATCGGGGAGTTCCCGGTTATGATGGGTGGTCGGGGGCCGAGCGATGCGCATTTCTGTCATACATGTACGCGCGTGTGTGCGAGGCGTTGCACTCTAACTGAACCCGAGCAAGGCGTTGGGCTCTAACTGAACCCGAGCGTTTGCACTAGCTACGTTACTGAACCCGAGCGATCGATCCCTTACTATTAACAGAACCCGATGGATTCCTTCGCTACTGCTGCTAACTGAAGCCGATCGAACCCTGCTGCCTCCTTCCCTTGATGAACAGTGAGCATTGTTAGGGGGATTTGGATGAACAGTTCCCGGTGGGGGGTTGGATGAACAGGACCCCGTGGTGTTGCCACTGGATGAACAGGACCCCGATCGATCGAGCCGGTTGGGGGTGGATGAACAGGGCCCCGTGGAGGGCTGGTTGAACAGTAGCCGATGGAGGGCTGGATGAACAGTAGCCCGTGGAGGGGTGGTTGAACAGGACCCCGTGGAGAGGGCTAGTTGAACAGTAGCCGGTGGAGGAGCGGTGGAGGCTGGATGAACAGGAGCCCGTGGATGAACAGTCGCATGTGGAGGCTGGAGGAGGTCGACGGTGGATGAACAGTAGCCCGTGGAGGCAGTCGACGGTGGAGATGAACAGTATCCCATGGAGTCCCGTTTTGCGGTACGCCACACCCGTCCCGATGAACAGGACCCCTGTTTCGACCGTAGCGCTCCAGCACAAGTCTGTTTCCTCAGTTTTGCGGTACGCCACATCCCTCCCGATCAACAGGACCCTGTTTCAACTATAGGAGGTCCAAGAGAAGTCCGTTTCCTCCGTTTTGCGGTACGCTAGACCCCTCCAAATGAACAAGATCCTGTTTCGGCCGTTGCCGGTCGAACACAAGGCCATTTCCTCCGTTCTGTGGTACGCTAGGCCTCGTTTCGATCGGTTGTTCCATCCAAGCCGGTTGGCTCCTGATGAACACGACGTATTCCGTTGCCTCCCGATGAACATGACGCATTCGTTGCCTCCCCATGAACACGATGACGCAGTTTCTCCATTCCGACCCAGCCATGTACACGAGCCCTGGCCGTACGTATGCGCGAGTAGGTGCTCGAGACCCCGCCCGTATGTACGTATGTGGCCATATTTTTTGGCGTGTGGCTGTATGTACGTGTACACGGTTTAGACGGGACAGCCTAAACTGCTACGTGGGGGGCTCTACTATGACATGTGCCACTACTTACTTGGCCACGGTTCATACTTGCAAAGAGACCGATCGACCAGTATGTATGTACACGTTCGCGACTAGAATGACAATGCTACGTACGCTTCGACCAGGTGGGTCCCGACTATCAGGCACTTCCTTGCGTGCGAAGATGTAGCTGGTGGGTCCCAACAGTCAGGGGTCGAATCATTTTTTTGCCCGTAATATGGACGCACTACCTTGCGTGCGAAGATGTAGCTGGTGGGTCCCAGCAGTCAGGGGGGAAACGTTTTTTCGCGAAATACGGTGGCCCGTCCGGTGGGTCCCTGCTGTCAGGTGGAGGAATCATTATTTTCCGCGTAATAAGGAGGCACTTCCTTGTTGCGGCCGTGGACCGAGCTGTCGGCCTCTCCACGTACAGTACTCTTTCATTGGAAGTCGTTCCTTGACCACGTTGACCACAGCGCGCCGAGAGCACCAGGGCGGTGGACGACGGCGAGGCCTAGGAAGGGGACAACGCGGAGCCGGGGAAGACGCGGTAGTGGATGCCCACGCGGAGAGAAGTACGAGGGTTCACTGGTTCGGTTGCCGTGTGAGGCTGTCGTCGCCGTAGAATAACAGGGGGTGTGGGTGAGTAGAGGGATGGCCTGGCCAGTGGTGGGAGTAGTAGGGGGCGGGTAGGCCTCCACAGCATCACAGCCGGCCACGGAAGGCAGGAGCACGCGACACGACCGACGCTGGGTTGGGCGCCTGGAGCAAGAAGACGAGATGTTGAAGAAGCACTACGGCCGTTGGATGGACATCGTACGGTCACTGGAGCTAGAATCGTTCATATTGACTAAGTTGACAAAGCCCTCCATCCCCGTCAACTTAGTAGGCCCACAAGTCAGCCTCCCACTATGGTGGGTCCCAGCTAGCGGGGGTATTCATTTTTTTGTGCGTAGTAAGGAGGCACTTCCTTGCGTGCGAAAATATAGCTGGTGGGTCCGACCTACCAGCAGGGGGAACATTTTTTTCACGAAATACAGAGGCCCTTCTGGTGGGTCCCAGCTGTCAGGTGGAGGAATCGTTATTTTGCGCGTAATAAGGAGGCATTTCCTTGCCTGCGGCTGTGGACCCAGCAGTCAGACTCTCCACGTACAGTCCACTTCCGATGGATGTTGTTCGTTGACCACGGTGACCACTTCGCACCAAGCGCATCCATGGCGGTGGATGACGGCGAGGCCCCGGACAGCAACGAGCCGGAGATGGGAAGACGCGAGAGTGGAGTCGCAGACAGAGAGGTGTACAAGGGTTAACTGGTTCTGGTGCGGTGTGGTTCGACAGTCGGTGGAGAAGAACAGGAGGTGTGGAGGGGTGGAGGGATGGCCTGGCCGGCGGTGGGGTAGCGCTTCACAGTGAAGCGTGCTAAGCAGAGCTGCTAGCAGCAGGAGGCAGGAGTAGGTGGTCCCGGCGGCGCTGGAGGAAGAAGACGAGAGATTGAAGATGGATGCCGGTCGTTGGATGTAAATCCAACGGCTAACGATGTCAGAATCATTTGTTGACTAAGTTGACAACGACTTGCGTTGGCTTCGACTTATTGGCCCACATTTCAGCCTCCAAAAATGTGGCACGTATTCAACTCATTTTTTCAGAATTTACAGTAAATTTGATCTTTTTTTTTAGAATTACAGTCCATTTGCTCGGATGGATGAACAAATAATGTAGCGTCCATGCTGCCCATTTATTTATTTTTCCTAAAAAATTACAGGCCATTTGCACTTTCTCGAAATACACGATTTTGCTGGGCTGATTCTAATTATAATGTTGGGTTGGGCGCAGCAATGTTAACAAAAAATAAACAGGGGCTGAGCATTTTGTTATAAATATATTTAAATAATAAGCGATTTATTGTTACATTGGTCCTTAAATCTTACCAAGTTTTTGTACACAATCACCAGGATTTTCATTGCCAAAAAAATCCAGGATTTTATTGTTAAGAAATTATTTTTATAAGTTAATAAGATGTGGGACATTGTTTTCTTACATATGTTTGTATCTGTTAAATATATGATGACAATAACAATAATATATAATAACATATAAAATAATTTAAATATATATAATATAGTTAGAAGGGAAACATAAGTTGGACCTGGCGTTCCTATTCTTATATAGAAAAACATAACAGAGCTCTGCGTTTTCTTCAAAAAATAATATAGATTGGGCTGCCGATGTTTCAGGAAAAATAAGACCTCGGATGGGAGGTCCATAGGTCGGTCGATACATGACGGCCCTCAAGATAATACAGACCGGCATGTCATGGGCTGCGCTTGTTAAAAAAGAAAGCCTAGACGGGGCAGCCCATAACCCAGCTGATACTTGCTGCCTCAGTGATAATAAATGATACCTGCCAGCTCCCCGGCTTCGTTGTAAATTTATCTCCTTTAGTAACTACGTTGAAGCACCTAAAAAAATGTAACTATGTTGAGAAACCCGTGGGCCCCAACGTCAGTATAGCATTAGGAGGAAGTATTTTTTCAATGAGGCACTTGCTTGCGTACGACCATAGACCTGGTGGGTCCCGACTGTCCGCCTCTCCACGTACAGTCCTCTCCAGATTCCTCTCGTTTGTTCTGCATGTTCACAAAGGCAGACAGCGCCACCGCGGCGAGCGCACAAAGCCGCAGGAGGAGATCTGACCATCAGAGGTAGTGCCTTATTTGTAACGAAAGTACTAAACTAGCCCAGTGGCCAAGTGACACTACCTGACAGCTGTTCCGCCCGGGTTCGATTGCACCTAGTGCAGGGGAAATATCTCCAAATTTTTTGCCTCTGCCATTATTGACATGTGGGTCCCCATTGCCATCTACACACACCACGTCCAACACTTGCCAAAACTTCGTCCCTCATTTTCTCTATTTTTCGCACACTCGACATTGTGTAGGCATTTTGAAAATAGCATATCTTTTTGACTGTGCATCATATGAAGATCTGCTATGCATGAATGTTGATCAGCATGATGTTAACTGGCTGGTAGTTCCATTTTTGACCATGAATAAAACTTCCAACATGATGTTATCCCTGTTTGAAAAGGCCATGTTAATATAAATGCTCTGCCTCTAAAAGTTACAGTTTCTTATCTGAAACTGAAACTTGCAGTTTCTTCTCTGAGAATCACATTGTCTGCACTTTTATACTCCTATGAAACTATATTTTTAAGCGCTAAAAGTAGATATCTAGAATTCATAAAATACTTCATATGCTCAATACTGCAAATCTGAAATTCAAAAGACATTCATATCTGAAAGTACTCTCAAAATACACAACACAAAACACAATTCACAACTTGCAAATACTGACAACCCTAAGCTCCTCCTGACAATTCACAACTTGCCCGACTATTGGGCTGAGGGGGGGGCAATCCCCTCCTATTCCTCGGTGGCAGACAGCCGCCCATGAGACGATGTGAACGGCGAGGGAGAGGATGGCGGGGAAGCATTGTCGGGCCAACTGCTTTTCTCCTCTTGCAGTTGGGTTCGATTGACGAAGAGTCCACCGGCTCGCTCTGGCACGACGGCCTCACAAATGGCACCATGTAGATGCTCGATCCTTCAATCTCTGGTGGATTCTCCATCTAGGATCAATACTCCCACCACCACTCCCTCAGGATCGGATTCGGTGAATCTGTTTGCTCCATGGCCCAGAGAAGCAGCTCTATGTACTCCCGTGCGACTCCCTTTGGGAGTATCGCCGCTTTTTCGCTATGTTGCAGATATTTGGCCATGGATGTCGCCGTCGCCACTAGTTGGTCCTTGTTGTCAAACCAAGACTATATCTCCAACATCCTAGCTAGCTTCACAGGGTCGCCGTCTGCGATCCTCACGTATCGGTTGTACTCCTCCATCGATCTACTTCTCCACAGCACCTTCACTCACCGGCGGTGGTTTTTGAATGGAAGAGGAGAGGAGCAGCGCTGGTTTTGGATTAGAATGGGAGAGGAGCGACGCTGGTTTTGGATTGGAACAGGAGAGGAGGGGCGGTGGTTTTGAAATGGAAGAGGAGAGGAGCGGCGCTAGATTTAGATTGGAACAGGAGAGGAGCGGTGGTGGTTTAAGAGGAGAGGAGCGGCGCTGGTCTTGGAAGTACTTTATGTTTTGCGTATTTTGGGTCAAAGTTTGACCACGTACTGTATTTGACAAGCAAAATGTTAATGCATGTCACCAAAAATTGTATCGTTTGGTTTGTATCTGAATGTACTTTCAAATTATATTATTTTTGCAACGTATAACATATATTTTATTTGTGAAAATCATGGTCAATTATGACCCAGAATAAAAGGGAGACTAGTTAATATGGGATTGCTTTCTTAATTGCAGGGTAAATTGATTTTGATTTTGATCCAGTCATAGCACACCGGCCCTCTCGTCCAATCCTAAATAGCTGCCGCACGCTCCTCTCCCTGTTCTCCATTGCAAAACCACCTCCTCTCCTCTCCATCATCTCCATTCCAAAACCACCGCCTCGCCTCTCCCTCTTGTCCATTGGAAAACCACCTCCTCTCCTCTCCACCATCTCCATTCCAAAACCACTGTCTCGCCTCTCCCTCTTCTCCATTGCAAAACCACCCCCTCTCCTCTCCATCATCTCCATTCCAAAACCACCGTCTCGCCTCTCCCTCTTCTCTATTGCAAGACCACCGCCTCTCCTCCCATCTTCCAAAGCTAGCACCGCACCACTCAGAAGGACATCTATGGAGAGAATGCAACAACGAATCAGGCAGATCGCTGGCGGCGACCAGGCAAAGTTAGCCAGGTTGAAGGAGAACCTTACTTGGTTTGACAATGAGTGGGAGATTTCTAGGACGGTGAGGGCCATGTGGCAATGTATGCGAAAGAGTGAGACGGCGGCGATGAGGGCGGTGATGTACTCCTCGGCGGCAGTCACGCCACAGTCCTTCCAGTTCATCGAGTATCTCTTTTGGGTGATGGAGCAGACAGATTCGCCGGAGGTGAAAGTCAGGCAAAGGTGGTGGGCGTACAGGTCGAAGGTCGAGCACCCAGAGGATAACGAATCGATCGAGTACGGTGTGCCGTTCGTGAGGGTGCAGAACCAGCCGGAGCCACGTGAGTATTCTTTCTCCCACCGCAAGAGGAGGCCGGATGGCGCGACGTCGCTTCCCCCCCGTTCTCCACGATTCCCTCGACGCTCGCCTCGTTTTAATGGCGGCAGTAGGGTTTAAGTAAAGCTTCGCACTAACCTAATCTTCCATCTGCTCATGCTTACAATCAATGTGACAACTAATGAAAATCATGCTTACAATCAGTCTCCGAGTACTATGCCAATCACCCTAAAATAGCTATGGGCCTTCGGGTCAAATTTGTGACACTGTGTACAAATAAAGAAAAATAGATTGGTGCTTCTTTCAGAAAACAATACTCCCTAGAAAACTGCCAATATAATCTACTAGTATTTGGTTAGAGGATTTACTGCCGAGAAAGATCCGTCCACAGAGAGCGCCACACATCCCACTAGTGGTGGTGGATGCCAATGCTTGCATGGAGCATGGTTGGTGTCGGTAATTTTTACTTGGCGCACTTCGCACTCTGCATATATGCTGGTTCCATCTGTACATTTGTGCAGTTCCACCAAAATGCAGCTGAATAACCCTGTTTGCACAGATAATGAAAAAGCATGATTACATTATAGTGGCACTAGTTGATGAAACATACACTAATAAATAGAAGAAAATATTGTGATAGTATCATAGTATGCCATGCTGCGAGGGCGAGATGGGACCTGCGACGCCTCATATGGTACGCCTCATACTGGAAATCGACCCAAGTCTGCCCGATACACCTTCTGCCAGTGATGAACATCAGTGTGCAGTGGTAGTACAAGGAGGGGCCCTGAGACATTCTAATCTCTATTTTTGTGCAGATCAACTAAAATTAAGCACCCCAGTTTGCAGAAACGCTTAAACATTAACAATGGGACTAGTTGATGAAACATATACTAACAAAGAGAAGCACTTTCTTTATGTACATTGGAAATGAAATGATAGAGAGGACACTCGCGCTATTTTAACTGTATTATTACTTCATTTTATCAGTGGCACTAGGGTCGAGCAGGTGGCCAACGAGGTGTAGGCCTGGGGTGCTTAGACTGGGATGCTGAAGCTGGCTCTTTCAGTCCCTATCTTCCCCCTGATGTTTTTGTGGAAGCATTTGGGTTATAATCCAAACTTGGTCGAGCTGGTGCTGCGTCCCCCCTACCTGCCTAGCTTATGTGGCGATCTTGTCTCCTGCTAGTACTCAGTCCGTTCTAGTAGTAGTTGCACAACTGCCCATTTACACTGAGATGTTGTCGGATAATGGTTCTCTATGGTTGGGTTTCTTTAATGAAATAAGAGGAAACCCCCTCTTTCGATATATAGAAAAATTAGTGGAACTAGCGGTGCCAAAACATTGCCTCAAATTAATAGTACCACTAGATTAAGGTGCAAAATAATAACATTACTGCTTTATCATGGCAGTGCCAAAACAGTAGCACAAGAGCAGACTCAACATGCAGGATCTTTGGCAAACGGTCAGACCAAAAAGGAACATACCTTGTGAGGGGAACCATATCTGCAGTCAACCCCATCATAGAAGGGATGACACCAGTCACCAACATGGATGATTCAATTCATGGGACCTTTTGGTGCAGTTCACCTAAAATGAAGCAATGTCCCATGAGCTAGCAGCTTCTTCTTCATTTTTTAAGAAAAGGGCTCTAGCCCCGGTGAAAGTGCAACTATCCCTGGGTGGTTTTGGTAATTCCTAACAACATATAGCTCATTGAGCTAATGCTATTCCAAGATAAATGTTTCAGGAAAGCTCAATGATTGGCATGGCATGGATTGGAAAGTGGACCCTTCAAAATGCTAAGGACAAAGGATTGGCTCAAGCTCAAAGCACAAGACTCTAAATTTTCTATTTTAGTGATCCAAGATCACATTGAGTCTATAGGAAAAGCCAATACTATTAACAAGGGATGAGGTGTTGCTTAATGAGGATCTTGCTCAAAATGCTTAGTGATATGCTCCAAAACCTTCCACTACTTTCTCATATCCACATATGTCCTAAAGAAAAAAGTCCAACTCGGCCCCACCGAAATTTCATATCCGGAGCCACCGAGTTCAGTTGTCATAGCCACTGCCAGAAACCCTAATCAATTAGGTCTCACCGATAGGGATCTCGGTCCCACCGAGATGGGGTTGTAATCTCTCTGTTTCCTTTTCGTAACGTTTCGGTCAAACCGAGATGAGCGATCGGTCCCACCGAGATTGCAATGCAAACTCTCTGTTTCCCATTCGTAACGTTTCAGTCCAACTGAGACGAGCGAATCGGTCCCACCGAGTTTGCCTGACCAACTCTCTGTTTGACTATTACCAAAATCGGTCTCACCGAGTTTGTGTAATCGGTCTCACCGAGATTACGTTATGCCCTAACCCTAATGACATCGGTCCCACCGAGTTGATCCAGTCGGTCCCACCGAGAATCCTAACGTTCACATTTTGAACTAAATCGGTCCGACCGAGTTTCATGATTCGGTCCCACCGAGTTTGGTGATTTGTGTGTAACGGTTAGATTTTGTGTGGAGGCTATATATACCCCTCCACCCACTCTTCATTCGTGGAGAGAGCCATCAAAACATGCCTACACTTCCAATACATATTTTCTGAGAGAGAACCACCTACACTTGTGTTGAGGTCAAGATATTCCATTCCAACCACATGAATCTTGATCTGTAGCCTTCCCCAAGTTGCTTTCCACTCAAATCTTCTTTCTACCAAATCCAATCCTGTGAGAGAGAGTTGAGTGTTGGGGAGACTATCATTTGAAGCACAAGAGCAAGGAGTTCATCATCAACACACCATTTGTTACTTCTTGGAGAGTGGTGTCTCCTAGATTGGCTAGGTGTCACTTGGGAGCCTCCGTCAAGATTGTGGAGTTGAACCAAGGAGTTTGTAAGGGCAAGGAGATCGCCTACTTCGTGAAGATCTACCCGAGTGAGGCAAGTCCTTCGTGGGCGACGGCCATGGTGGGATAGACAAGGTTGCTTCTTCGTGGACCCTTCGTGGGTGGAGCCCTCCGTGGACTCGCGCAACCGTTACCCTTCGTGGGTTGAAGTCTCCATCAACGTGGATGTACGATAGCACCACCTATCGGAACCACGGATAAAAAATCTCCGTGTCAACATTGCGTTTGCTCCTTCAAACTCATCCCTTTACCTTCATATGCAATTGTTTTACATTCCGCTGCTATACTCTTAGAATTGCATGTGTAGGTTGATTGCTTGACTTGTGCTAAGTTGCTAAAATCTGCCAAGAACTAAAATTGGGAAAAGGCTAGATTTTTATTTGGTCAAGTAGTCTAATCACCCCCCTCTAGACATACTTCCGATCCTACAAGTGGTATCAGAGCTTTGGTCTCCATTTGCTTTGATTTCCATAGCTTTTGGTGGTCATAGCCTTGGTTTCACAACCTAGGAGAGTATGGCGTCTAGCGAGGGAAATTACCACCGTAGAGGTCCTTATTTTGATGGTACTAATTTTGCTAGTTGGAAGCATAAGATGAAAATGCATATTCTTGGACATAACCCGCCGTTTGGGCTATTGTGTGTATTGGCTTGCAAGGTGAATTCTTTGATGGGAGAGAACCGAACCGTGAAGCTACCGCGGAAGAGTTGAAGATGCTACAATACAATGCTCAAGCTTGTGATATTCTCTTCAACGGATTGTGCCCCGAAGAATTCAACAAAATCAGCCGTCTTGAGAATGCAAAGGAAATTTGGGATACTTTGATTGATATGCACGAAGGTACCGACTCCGTCAAGGAATCCAAATTGGATGTGCTTCAAAGTCAACTTGACAAGTTCAAAATGAAGGATGGTGAAGGTGTCGCTGAAA
Source organism: Triticum aestivum (assembly GCF_018294505.1). Lineage (NCBI taxonomy): Eukaryota > Viridiplantae > Streptophyta > Magnoliopsida > Poales > Poaceae > Triticum > Triticum aestivum. The sequence goes on from NC_057814.1 coordinate 518,568,702, forward strand.
TGTACTCTAGGCTTGCTCTCATCACAAATGAGATTGCCGGCTTAGGAAGTGAAGAGATGACCGATAGATTCATCATCAAGAAGATCCTAAGAGCCTTGGATGGAAAATATGATACCGTGTGCACATTGATCCAAATGATGCCCAATTACAAAGATCTCAAGCCAACGGAAGTCATTGGAAGAATTGTTGCTCATGAGATGTCACTCAAGGATAAGGAAGAGCTTCACAACAAGTCAAGTGGTGCTTACAAAGCCTCGTGTGATGCTCCCACATCATCAAGTGAGAAGCAAACCTTCAATGAAGAATTGAGCTTAATGGTGAAGAACTTCAACAAGTTCTACAAGAGTAGAAGCAAAGAAAGAAGCTCCAAGTCAAGGTCCTACAATGACAAAAGATCTTCTAGTCGTGAGCGAAATTGTTACAATTGTGGAAGACCCGGACACTACTCCAATGAGTGTACGGCCCCCTACAAAAGAAGAGAAGATTCTCCCAAAAGAAGAAGTAGAAGAGAAGAATCACCACCAAGAGAAAGGAGGAGTAGAGATGATCGTTATGAACGAAGACCCTCTCGGAGAAGCAAGGATTCGGAAAGGAAGGAAAAGTCATCAAGGAGCTACACAAAAAGAAGACATCAAGCTCATGTTGGTGAATGGGTATCCGGCTCCGACTCCGACAATCACTCCGAAAGAAGTTATCACTCCGACTCCGAATATACTCAAGATGAAGGTGTTGCCGGTCTAGCACTTGTGTCAACCAACTCCTACGACATATTTGACTCACCAAATGAAGGAATTGGAAGATGCTTCATGGCCAAAGGTCCAAAGGTAACACATCCCGAGTATGTTGATTTCAATAGTGATGAAGATGATTTGCTAGGTGATGATGATTTACTTGTTGACAACTCTAGTGATGAAAACTATGATGAAACGTCAATTAATCATGCTAATCAAGATAAAACGAATGATGATGATAAGAAGGAGATTGAGCGTCTAACTAAAGAACTAAACACTCTTAAGTTAGCTCATGAAACTACCTTGGAAAATCATCGAGAACTTTTAAAGACTCATGATAAGCTACGCTTTGAAAAGCTCAACCTTGAGCAAGAGCATGAGTTTTTAAAGGCAATCAATGATGATCTTCGCAAGAAAAGTTCTTCTTACATTGCCAAGCGTTTACTCTTGTCTACTTACATGCCACAAGTTAAATCTAGCAACAAGAACAAGAAAGATTCTTCATCTAGTAGTAACAACAATCATGCTAAATCCAATGTTGATGCTTCTAGTAGTTCTCTTGATTCCACTAATGATTCTCTTAGCCAAGTTACACTTGAGCAAGAAAATAGCTTATTGAAGGGAATCATAGAGAAAGGTGTTTACAAGAGTCTTGCCGGAAGTAAGCAATTTGAGGAAATTGTGCGCAAGCAAGGAAGACACCGGAAGAATCAAGGTGTTGGTTTTGAACGAAAGTTCAATGCCAATGGAGTTGAGTGGGAAGAAGATCAATACCCCAAGACGAAGTTTGTTCCTCAACAAGAGAAGTATGATCCTACTTCTTTCAAAGGAACACAAGCTCAAGATGATCTTCCACCACAAGACCACAAGCAAAAAGGCAAGGACAAGCTTCAAGAGGAAATTGATGCATTTGAAGAAGCACCTAAGGCCTTGGTCAAGTGGGTTCCCAAGACTACATCAAGTTCTACTTCATCAAGCACAACTACGATTCCAAGGATTCCCATCAAGATGATGTGGATCCCGAAGAAGAAGAACTAGAGAGTTCTTGAGGGTGACTCCGCCAACATACTTCACTCTTATCATTTTGGCGAGGACAAGTGCAAACAACTTCCATATCTTGCACTAGTTCAAGGAGTCACAAACCCTCTTGTTGGTAAGACAAGGGACAAGGTAACCTAATGCTTTCATGGACATCATCTTGTGTATGCATCACTCTATGTCTATGGATATCCTTGTTTGTTCCTTGTGGGACTAACCCGTGTAGGTATTGAAAGTGCAACTCACTCCAAAGGATTGCTCCGAATGATCTACATCAACATTGAGCATCTACATCTTCAACACCTACATGAAGTCATCATCGACAAAACCCAAGGTTAGTTCATCCCTTTTAGGGGGATATCACATCTAGGGGGAGCTTTACTCAAATCAATGAGCTAAAGCAACTCTAATGGTGTGATCACAACAATGCGTTATGTAAAAGTGGTAACCCCACTTGTGCTTAAACGATGAGTATGACCTATGATCAAGTGTTCTCATTTGACTCCTAAGTCAATATACTCATAAATTGATGACCTAGTCAGAGACAATTACTTGATAGATGCTAGAATGTTTGTGCATGCTTTGTCACATATTTCATTTGCCATTTTATTGTGTGAGCATGTTGGTTGCATATTTTACTCATTCGAGGGCATCCATTTGTTGCCTTGATTGTTTGGCTTTTTCTCTTTTTGCCCAATGGATGGACAAGAATGCCTAAGAACACTCTCTAGCTATCTATGCTTTTCTCGTCTCAAACTCTATTCATGCTACATCACAAAGTTTGATCAAGTCAGATTCGAACCACTCTGTGTGAGGAGCACTCGGAGTTCCTGATTCATCATAGACTTAAACCTCCAAAACCTCTTTGTGCATCTCGGTTTGGCCGATTCATCCTTTTCGGTCCTATCGAGTCACCAAGTTGATCTAGGGTTTTCAATCTCGGTGCAACCGATTAGAACTTTTCGGTCACACCGAGTTGCAGTAACCGCTTGCAGTTTTGCATCTCGGTGCCACCGAGTCGTTCCACTCAGTCACACCGACAGGGTCAGGTTATATATACGGCCGGGCCAAATTTTGGAAATTTCTCCGAACCCCTTCGCCCGCGCGTAACCTACTCTGCCTCCTCGAGTCTCCAGATCGTCCTCTCGTCGCCAGCGACCACCCGCCGCTGGTCTCCGCTGCCGTCAACGGAAATCTCCACCGCCGTTGCCGCCGTAGCAAGTTCATCGCCGCACTAGGGTACGAACTTGAACTTTGTTCTAATCCTTAACTCCGATTCTTAGCACATTGCTTTGCCATGACTCTTGCCATGATTGAAATCATCCTTTCCAGCGAAATCATCCCGTAGATTAGTTTTGATTTGAAAATTTAGGGTTAGGTCTCCACCGAACTCATCTCGGACCGACCGAGTTGTAGAAATCGGTCTCACCGATTTTGGCTTAGGCCAGAGCACATGCGTCTTCGGTCTAACCAAAAACTGCAAATCGGTGTGACCGAGTTCGATTCTCTGTGAACCCCTAGCAGTCTCGGTACCACCGAACTGTGACTCGGTCTGACCGAGTTCACTAGTTCAGGTTCCAAAAGCTGCTTTGGTATCACCAGTTTACAAATCGGTAGATCCGAAATGCTTTCTGTGAAGAACTAAAACTAAGTTTTTAAGTCATTAGTTTTGCAAAAACTCCTGTACTTTGTGATGCTCATCTACTCTACCTCATCTATAACCTATTCATAGGGTCTACTGACAGTTTGCCTGCAAGATGTCTGACCAAAGTGACAGCCAGAACAAGTCAGAGGAACAGGTTCAGTTAAGTGAGGGCACTAGTCCCTCTAGCAGCTATGATGAAGGCAGCAGGAGCACTCCAAGCAATCTACCAAAGGCTGCTACCAGGACAAGGAAGAAGAGGACTTCTGACTCTGAAGATGAAGATTATGTGGTTGTTGAAGATGAAGCCACTTCAAAGAAGAAAGTGCTGAAGAAAGAGTATGGCTCAGCTGTTGCAACTAAGCCAGGTCTGAAAACAAAGATGCCAGCAAGAAGACAGCCCATGTCTAAGCCAAGAAAAGTTGCCTCAGGAGAACCAATGGAGTTCACTCTTGAACCCAAGGAAACTGGAGATGGCAAGAAGAGAAAAGAAAGGGTCAAGAAGACCATTGCTAGATTTATTGGGAAGCCATCAATGATGAGAGATTCTGAAGAAGAGGAAGAGGATGCTGCACCAGCACCCAAAGCTCAAAAGCTCATGGGAGATGCAATCAGATCAGGGGCTGCTCCATCAAAGCCCAAAACTGCTCCCAAGGCTGCTGCTCCAGCTCCAAAGCCAAAACCTAAGAGGAGCACTAGGAACATACCTGCTGAAGAGTAGAACAAGGCCCCAGTGCCTCAAGCTGCTGAAGAAGAAGATGATGATTCTGTTGTTTTGAGAAAGCTGAAGCCCAAGATCCCTGATCACAATGATGCACACCCAATTGCAGAGAACATGAAAATCAGGAAGGATTCAGGATTGAGACCATGGAGAGAGTCTGATCCATATGCTACCAGTAGAAGGACTGCTGTGGACTACAGATTTCACACTAAGGAACAACAGGACTTCTATGAGACAATTCTGCTTGACAAGAAGCCCATAGTGTGTGACATGAGATGGGTTGACTAGGAGTTCATCAAGGAGAATGAGGATCACTTCCCTGGTGTATATGATAGCTTCAAGGCATGTGGAGTTGATAAGTTTGTGGCTCAAAAGTTCACCAAGTGGAATGATGAGCTCATTATGCAATTTTACTCCACTGCACACTTCTATCCAGGTGGAAGGATAGTATGGATGTCTGAGGGTACTAGGTTCCAGTCTACAGTTGAAGAATGGGCTCAATTGATCAATGCTCCTGAAGAACATGAGGATGACTTGGGTATCTATGCAAAGAAGAAGAAAGACCACAACTCTATGGCCAACATGTACAAAGAGATCCCAGATCCTGCTTTGGATTAACATAAGTTTGGACCTGTACACTATTTGTTGTCTGGTCTGCCAACTATCAATTTGATTCTAAGGCACACACTGCTACCCAAGTCAGGTGATCACAAGATGATCAGAGGACATGCTATCAACTTGCTGCACATATTTGATGTCCCACAGAAGTTCAAGGTTATGAGACTGATTGTGGAAACAATCAGGAGGACTGCAGCTGATCAGAAGAGAAGTTATGGATATGCCCCACACATCCAGGAGCTCATCAACTCAAAGATGGGCAAAGGCAAGTACATCTTGGACAAGGAGCACCTGCCCATCTACCCTGAATTTGAGGACAACACAGTTGTCGTGACTGAGAATGAACCATCATCTGTGCAAGCACAAGAGAAGAAAACCAAAGCTAAAGCTGAGAAAGCTGCAAAGATGCGAACTGTGGAAGAGGCATCTCAGGTATTCTTGAAGAGCAAGCAAGACCAGCTTGGATACCTGATCCAATCCACCCTGAGGATTGAGCAGGGCTTGGCCACCCCGACCAAGAACTAGGAGAGTCTGGAGAGGATCATTGAACAGAAATTCTATGACCTTGATGTCAAGGTAACAGAGATCCAAACTACGGTTGAGCATCTCTAGGAGGAAGCAGAGGAGAAGAAGGGCAAGTATACCATAGATGCATTTGCTAGAGTGCCCAGAGGACAGAGATCTGCTGCAGTGCCAGTGACAGACACTAGAGCTACAGCTTCAGCACCAGCAGCTACAGCTCCAGCTCCAACTCCAGCAGCTACTCCACCAGCTCCAGCTACTTCATCAGAAGCTTTTGTTCTTGGAGTTCTTTCTACACCTCCCGGAGATCAAGCCTGAGAGTCGTTTACACTACTAGGAAAAGGGCTATAGATGAAATGGCCACTAATGGCGCACCAGACATGTGGTGCGCCACTACTATATAGCAGTGGCGCACCTTGTGCTGGTGCGCCATTAGTGTGAAAGACACTAATGGCGCACCAGACACACGGTGCGCCACTAGTAACAATTTTTTTTCCAAACATACTAATGGCGCACCATGGCAAAGTGCGCCATTACTAGTTCTAACTAGTAATGGCGCACCAGCCACATAGTGCGCCACTACTATATTTTTTGATTTTTATTTTTTGCAAAACTAATAATGGCACCAGGATATAGTGCGCCATTACTAGTTTAAACTAGTAATGGTGCACTGTGCCCTAGTGCGCCATTAGTGTATATATTTTTTATTATTTTTTTGCAAAACTACTAATGGCGCACCACTAGCAGGTGCGCCATTAGTAACCAGGGTTACTAATGGCGCATTTGTAGGTGGTGCGCCATTAGTAACCTGGGACTAGCTAGATATTTTGGACAGCCACACCTAACCACTCACTTTCCCCACTTCATTCTCTCCACCTCCTCCTCCAAGCTTGTCTCGGCTGCCTCCTACTCCTCACCTCATTTGCACCATAGATTCATCCAAATTAAGTGGTTAAATTACCTTTTTTGATAGGTAAGTAAGGGGGAAGCTTTCTTTATGTTGTTCTCCCTCCAACAACGTGCACATGCACTTTTTATGGCCTAGCTAGATCTATGTATGTTTGTGGTGTTGCATATGTTTGTGGTGTTGCGTATATGTTTGTGTTTGCAGGTACCAGTATTTGAAATGCGATAGTTGCCAATATTTTGCCGGAATGTTGATTCATTTCCGTTTCGGCGAGAATTTTGGCACTATGCATTCTTTTTGGTCCTATTTTTAGGGAAAGTCATGCCAAATTTTTTCTTGGTTCTAAAATATCGTTTTGCTCTACCCCGTAGGCGACCATTGTCCGCACGATGACCGAAGGCATCGTGAATAGGTTTCTGAGCTCCGCGAAGGCCGAGATGCTTCAAAAGAACGAGACGGAGATAAGATGTCCGTGTCGAAGATGCAAGCTAAAGAGCCTTATTGCGGACCCAGATTCCGGGCAGGTGCGGGACCACCTGCTCATGCGTGGTTTCATGGATGGCTATCGGAGGCAAGGTCATGAAGATGAATATGAAGTCGTCCATGGGGGCCGGGCAAGAAATGAGGAAGGGCAGCAAGACAACCACCGCGGCTCGGGCGGGCGAGAAGACGAAGAATCTCTAGGACATGATCACGACGGTGATGCTGTACACAGTCATCATGTAGAAGATGCCGGACATGATGATGAGGAAGATGCCGGAGCAGACGAAGGGCATGATCATGAAGATGAAGATGCCGGCAGAGCAGACGATGATGGACCATCGATGGGCTGGGTGCAGGACCCTCATATTCAAGAGCTGCTTCTCATGCAGATGGATAACGCAAGAGCTGCCGCCCGAGAGAAATCCAAGCTGGATCAACTGGAGATAGACGCGGTTACTCCATTGTATGAAGGATGCAGGCCCGAGGATACCGGCCTGAAAGTAACGCTCATGGCTCTGGAAATGAAGGTAAAAAACAAAATGACCGACGCATGCTTCGACGAGAACATGTCATTTTGGCACGAACGTCTTCCCAAGGGGAACAAGTGCCCGACCAGTTTTGAGGAGGCAAAGAAAATCGTGTGTCCTCTGGATTTACCGCACGTGAAATACCATATGTGCATGAACAATTGCATCATTTATCGGGACGAGCACACGGAGTCTACCATATGTCCGGTGTGCGGCATCACTCGATACAAGAAGAGGAAGAAAGGTCCTCGAAAAGTGGTGTGGTACTTTCCGATCACTCCTTGTCTGCAGCGGTATTTCGCGGACCCTAAGGTAGCAAAGCTCCTGCGTTGGCACGCGGATAGAGAGGAGAAGAAGCGAGAAGATGACGCAAATGATCCGGAGATAAATAAAAAAGACAAGATGCTGAGTCACCCTAAGGATGGGAGCCAGTGGCAAGCATTGAACTTCGAACACCCAAAATTTGGGAAGGATCCAAGGAACATCATGCTGGGCGCGAGCACCGATGGAGTCAATCAGTTTGGCAGCCAGAGAAGCAAACATAGCACCTGGCCTGTGTTTGTGTGGATGTACAACCTTCCCCCCTGGTTGTGCATGAAGAGGAAGTACATTCACATGAGTATGCTAATTGAAGGGCCGAAACAACCAGGGAACGACATCAATCTGTATCTGGGGCTGCTGAAAGAGGAGCTAGACACGCTATGGAAAACGCCAGCCAATACGTGGGACGCCGCAGAGAAAGAATATTTCCCTATGAGAGCCGCACTACTCACGACGGTGCACGACTATCTCGGTTACGGATATCTCGCGGGGCAGGTGGTCCACTGATTTTCTGGATGCGTCAGGTGCATGGATGACACAACGTATCGCCAGCTAGATAGAGATCCCGGGTCTTCAAAAACCGTGTTCATGGGACATCAAAGGTGGCTTCGCGACGATGACCCATGGAGGAAACGCAAGGATCTGTTCGATGGTGAAACCGAACCCCGAAGACGCCCGCGTACGAGGAGCGGCGAGGAAATAGACGAGCTGTTGAAAAATTGGAAAGATTGCCCACTGCCGGGAAAGAAGCAAAAGGCGCCAGAGCCGGTGTGACGCCCCAAGACCGGTGATTCAGAAGACTTCCATATATTTCGTGATCACTGTTTGTTTCCTTTTGCTTGCTCTATTTATTTTGCATTGCATCATGTCATCATGCCATCATGTCACTTTAATTTTTAAAAACTCAACTAAGTAAATTGCATGGATCTTCGATCCATTTAAATCGAGGGAGATGCACATGGTGATTTCTCTTTATAACATATATCCTCCCAATATTATTAGGGAGCTATATTAAAATATTCCATTAAATTGGGGTACACCATAACACACGTGCAATTTAATTCCATGCCTTTTCTATCTCAATATTCTTGACCTCAAACTTTTCCCATAAATTCTTTCTTCACTTTCTGGAGCTCCACCAAAAATCTCAATATTTTGGCCACTCCTAAACCTTGTCCTAGTTCAAACCATTTGAATTAAATTCAAATGTGTTTGAATTTAAATCTTGCATTCATGCCAACTTCTATTTTCTCAGACCAAGCGCATTTTTGCGAATCCAGGAAGATTATCCGCGTGTCAAACTTCTTCCCCAACACCTCCTTTCTTCTCCTTCTCTTCTTTGTTATTTTCTGTTTCTTAGAAAATAAGAGAGAGAGAGAGAGAGAGAGAGAGAGAGAGAGAGAAGAGAGAGCCCAGCCGCCAGGCCTCTGGCCACTTCCCTCTCTACTGGGCCGGCCTCTAAGGCCCATCCCTAGGCCCAGCCGCGCTCCAGCTCTAACCCTAGTCCGACCGATCCCATCTCTCGTCCTCTCCACTCTCTCCCTCTCTGTTTGCTCGAACAGGAGCAGGAGTTTCTCCAGCAGCGAGTGCCCGAGGCCTCCTCCTCGACCCTCCCTGCACGAACCCCATTGCTGCTCGTCACCATGGCCAACCCTGCAGCAAGCTCCGCCGCCACGCTATCTGCAGGCGCTCGGGCACGAGCTCGCCCGTTCCCAGTCTTCCTCCTGGTCGCACGGATCCAGGAGGCTTGACGTTGCCGCTCCCCTGCATCGCCCTGTTGCCGCGCCTGCATCGCCCTATCGCCGCCGCCTTGCTCCGCCCTCGCCGTTGTCCCGCCAGTGAACAGCACCAGCAGGTCGTCCTCGCCGCCCCTCCTGTTCGTCTCGACCGCAAGTCCCGCGCCTGCTGGCTTCCTCTGCTTCGAGCGACAGAACGAGCGCCTCCCCGTTGTTGACCCGATCTGGCACCAGCGTGGAGAAGCGCCAAGGCCCAGCTCGCCCTTCATCTCGCCTTCGCCCGTTGACCGCGGCCCAGCGTACCCTTGCAGGCCTCCCTCTCCACCGACCTGGGCCGAGCCCATGGGTTAGCAGCCCTCCAGCCCCTCCTCTTTGTTCAGCCCAGCAGATTCGGCCCGTGGATGTTTTTTTCTTGTCTCCGCGAAGTAATTATCCAGGATTTACAGATTTGCACAAAAGTCCCCAGTCTTCATGCATATAATAACTCATCAACCGTGCATCGGATTAAAATGATTTATATATGTAAAATGCTTAGAATTTCATCTAGTTTCATAATATGCCACTCTCATCCATGTTTAAAATGCTATTTGTTTAAATTTGCTCGAATGCCATGTTAAAATGATTTGTTTCATAGCTTAAAAACCGTAACTCGGAATTTAATAAACTTTATATGTAAATGGGGTAGAAAAATGCATAGATTAACTAGGTGCACTTTATTTTGCTGTTTAACAACATTAAAATTGTGTTATGGCAGAACAGTACCAAATCTAAAATATGCATGTGGGGATTTTCCGGAATTGTTGTTTGTTGTTCCGGCCTCATTTAAACTTGCCTAGATAGGTAGTTTTCTTATGCCTCACCTCTTGCCATGCTTAACCATAGTTAATTTTATTGTGTACATAAACGGGAGAGAACTAAATAATTGATGTGGTGTTTTGTCAATATGCAACTCGTTGCATTTGAGCTCCACTTAATTTGTAGTATTGTTTGTTGCATTTTCCCATGCCATGCCTCATTTAAACCGGACATGCATCATATTTGACTGTGCATCATGCCATGTTTATGATTGTGTGTTTACCATGTTGTTTGCTTCTTTCCGGTTTGCTTCTCTCGTTAGCTTCGGTTTCGTTCCGGAGTTGCGAGGGTTCGTTCGACTACGTCTGTTTGTCTTCATGGACTCGTTCTTCTTCCTTGCGGGATCTCAGGCAAGATGACCATACCCTTGAAATCACTTCTATCTTTGCTTGCTAGTTGTTCGCTCTATCGGTATGTTGCGCTACCTACCACTTTTATATCATGCCTCCCTTATTGCCATGTCAAGCCTCTAACCCACCTTTCCTAGCAAACCGTTGTTTGGCTATGTTACCGCTTTTGCTCAGCCCCTCTTATAGCGTTGCTAGTTGCAGGTGAAGATTCCTCCATGTTGGATTATGTTTATGTTGGGATATCACAATATCTCTTATTTAATTAATGCATCTATATACTTGGTAAAGGGTGGAAGGATCGGCCTTATGCCTGGTGTTTTGTTCCACTCTTGCCACCCTAGTTTCCGTCATACCGGTGTTATCACTAGTAAAAAAGGGGCTTTTACCCCGGTTGGTAAGGGCCTTTTGTCCCGGTTTTCGAACCGGGACTAAAGGGTCATTACTAAAGCCCTAACCCTTTAGTCCCGGTCCTTACACGAACCGGGACAGAAGGTCCTCCACGTGGCCGCTGCTGCCAGCCCAGGCAGGGGGGCCTTTGGTCCCGGTTGGTGACACCAACCGGGACCAATAGGCAGGGCCTTTTGTCCCGGTTGGTGTCACCAACCGGGACCAATAGGCATCCACGCGTCAGCATTTCAGGGGCTGGGTTTTTTTTGAAAGGGTGGGGGGTTGGGGGGTTTTGGGGGGTTAATTTAGGTGTTTTATATATTGTGTTAGCTAGCTAATTAATAGAGAGAAGTGTCTCTCTTATCTACGTGCTTGGTCGACGCTACGTATTATATACATATGGAGAGGACTAGACAAGCTAGCTAGTGAGCAAATGAAGGAAACAGAAGATCGTCATGAACATATGCATACAGAGAGAAGTGATATCGACCACCTCTCCTTCCCCGAGAGATTGGTCGAACAACAAGTTCTCCTATATCTATCTGACACTACCGGCTACATATATACAATAATTATCTCTTACAATATAATCTCCTAATTAAATTGTAAGAACACAGGGTCCACACAGTATTCTCCGTTTTCAGCGATCACGTGGTCAAGGAAGAATGCCGCCAATTCATCTTGAATTGCTCGCATAGGATCTGGTGCTAGGTGTTCATCTCGCATCCGAAAGATCTAATTTGAAGAAGGGGGTCAATACATATATATATATATATATATATATATATATATATATATATATGAATAAATGAAACTCGACACAAATGATGGTAATAAAATAAAATTGTGAATATTATTGCTTACGCACTTCATATTGTTCGTCAGAGTAGCCCCGCTCACAAGTCGTGTGGCGGATAGACTCGCAAACGTAGTATCCATAGAAATCATTCCCTTGTTCCTGCCACAACCACTTTACAAGAAATAGAGGTCAATCTAACTGATAAGCAAGCATGCTAAATGGTATTGATGAAACTAGCGCTTGAATCACTAGGAGATGTGCGGAACATGCTACTATAGTACTTACTTTTGGGTGTCTAAATTGCAGCTTCTTCGGCAGTCCCGGAGCTTTCGTGGTGAATTTTCTCCAAACCCTGCCAGACAAAGAAAACAATTACTTGATATCAGGAAATGAACAAAGTTGCTGATATGGTGGATAATGATCGATTTAACTTACTTCTCGAGCATTTGAGTCATGTCCGAATAGTCCTGGGGATCTTTTCATCTCGAGTCTAAGACGGTTACTACTCCCTGCTCAAGCTTAATCTCTAGGAGAATATAGTGGAAGCTGCGCATGCATGCATAAGTCATCAATTACATTACCATAACCTGGACTAATAAGGGAAACCGAATATGCACAAGACAGTAACACTCACTTGAAGTTGTAAGGAAAGAGTATTATATCTTTGTTTTGATTTAATACCAACGATCGTAGAAAGTTGGCCTCGGCTTTTTTGGCATGTTTTTCAACCGTATATGCATCTATGAGATTTGTGTTAATGAACCCAATATCACCGATTTGCCTTTTCTTCAATTCGGCGATCTTCAATCTGCATAATATAGTGAGGATAATTATAAATACATGCAATGAAAGAGCTGACCTATATCGAGAGACTGAATGATAGAAGTAGTACTACTTACAGACAGTAGCAAGTGATCATTGATTTATCGAGAGCCTTTTGATTGAAAAACTGGAAGAACTCCTCAAATGGAACATTCAGCAGTTCAATTCCAATGACGTCATGCTCCGGTTTAACTCTCAGCGTCAAAGTATTCATCCCATTAGACTCTCTACAGGTTTTCATGTACCAATCATGTAATCTTCGCATCATCGTTGTTAGAGATCTTTCATCTTTGACGAGAGGCTTCCCGTAATGGTATTTGTGTTCGTCCACCTCCAAGATATCATAATGTACATCGTCGGGCAGGTAATCTCCAAGATTGATATAACCGGGCACCATCCTCGGATCATTAGCGACGATGTCGCTAGACACCTTGAGCGGGGGGCACGATAGGTTCGCTTGTTCGCCGAGCTGGGCAATTTTTTCCCAGCTCGTCGTTCTTTTAACCTTTGATCACTGACAGTACTTCCCAACAAGTTGCCTCTCGGCGGAGACTTTCGTGGTTTTCTCAGGGCAGCCAGAGTGCGCTTCGCTTTCACCGGATCTACCTTCTCCTCCAGAGGTGGATGTTTCTTTGCTTTCACCCCTTCAAAGAAGTTCGTCACTCCGGCTCGCACGATCTTCGTGTTTTCCTCCTCGGTCCTCTCATATGGTAACTTCTCTGGAGTCTTCAGAGAAGGACTGAATCTGTATTGCCTCCCGCCTCTGGCTGTAGTGCTAGACGCTGGCAGAGCAGACGGAGCGGCTGCGGTTGTCTTCTTTCCTTGGTTACGAGGTGGAGGAGAAGGACTACGACGTGCCGGAGCAGCCGGAGCGGCGGCGGGTCTCTTCCGCCCTTGCTGACGAGGCGGAGAAGGAGGAGGCTGGCTGCTCTGGCACGCCGGTGCAGGCGGAGAAGGAGGCGGAGTCCCGCCACGCGCCAGAGAAGGAGGCTGAGTGCCCTGATCACTCGCCGGAGGAGGAGGCAGAGGAGGAGGCGGAGTGCCGCCATGCGCCGGAGAAGGAGGCTGAGTGCCCTGATCACTCGCCAAAGGAGGAGGCGGCGGAGTGCCCTTACTCGCCGGAGGCGTCTAGTTCGGAAGGTTAATGAGCTCCTTCTGCCATTCGCACGGAGTCTTCAGAGCTAAACCCAGCCGAGTCTCCCCTTCACCGGTAGTGTGGTCAAGCTGGAGGTCCTCAAATCCCTCCGTTATTTCATCCACCATCACCCTAGCACATCCTTCTGGAATCGGCCGGCAGTGGTAGGTTGCGCCGGGTTCAAGAGGTAAAACAGAGCCAATAGCCGCCTTGACTTTGAAGTTCTGCCATTGCACCATAAGGTGGCAATGTTGAGACTCCGTGATAGCATCCACGGGGTAGCTAGCAGGAGCAGTCAAGACATGCTCCGGCTGAAGCAGCTCGGTGGAAGCCACACTGCTTCTCCGCTGAGATGGCGGGGTAGCTTCGGGGGTAGTTTCGGCATGTCGATTGCCGTCTCGTTCCTCTAGCGCTTGAACCCTTTCGTGCAACTTCTGAATTTGGGTTTGCTCCATTTTTTCCTCCTCTCCTGGCTTTTGTAACCGCCTGCGTCCGGAAAACCAGCCTTCCACGGAACGGAGCCTAGCGTGCCTCGTGTCCGTCCAGGGTGCTCAGGATTCCCGAGGGCCATTGTGAGCTCGTCGTTCTCTCTGTCTAGAACGAACGTCCCTTCCTGCGCTGGATCGATATATTGCTGAATCTTCTTGAATGGTATTCTCAAAAGCTCGTTCGTCCAAACGCACCTCCCTGATACAGGGTCCAATTTTCCGCCAGGCCCGAAGAACCAAGTCCGGCAACGGTCTGGCCAGTTCATTGTCTGTGGTTCGATCCCTTTTTCAAGCAGATCATTCTCAGCCTTGGCCCACTTAGGCCGGGCTTTGAGGTAGCCACCTGACCCCGTGCGATGGTGAAGCTTCTTCTTCGCAGCATTCTTCATGTTTGTCGCTGACATCTTCTTACTCTTTTCCGATGTCTTGTGGGCCACAAATGCGGGCCAGTGATCTCTGATCTTCTCATACCGGCTGATGAATTCTGGTGTCTCTTCTTTGTCGACAAACGTTTTCAGCTCATTCTGCCACCTCCTGAATAGGTCTGCCATCTTCTTAAGAGCATGAGACTTGATTAATTGCTCTTTAACTGGCTTCTCCAGATCCTCCTCTGGCGGTAGGGTGAAATTTGCCTTCAGCTCAGTCCAAAGATCATCTTTCTGCATATCATTGACATAAGACACCTCAGGGTCTTCCTTCTTAGGCTTATACCATTGGTGGATGCTGATCGGGATCTTGTCCCTAACAAGAACCCCGCACTTAGCAGCAAATGCTTCCTTTGTCCGGATGGGTTCAATCGGTTGGCCGTCGCGCGCGATTGCTGTGATCTCAAACCTTTCATCTGAGCGCAACTTTCTCTTCGGGCCTCGTCTCTTTACCGAAGTTGTTCTTGATCCGGAGGGCTAGAAAAAGAAGAAAGACGAGAGTTAATTAATATGTGTACATACCAAAACAATGAATGCATCAATTAGCTAGTCAGCACAGGCTTAACTAATATATTTACCTGGCCGGACTCTGTTCGGTCATCGGAGCCGTCACCACGGGCTCCTTCTTGCACCAGCATTGGGTCACCGGAGCCATCATAATCATGTCTTTCCACCTCCACTCTTCGATCACCGTAGCCTGCTTCTTCACCCTGTTCTTCCAGACCATCATTGTCGTTAAGATACGACAAGATATCACCACCGGCTAAGATTATGTCCCCCAACACCTCTTCTCCTTGCTCGTCTCGTCCGTGCTCCATTGTTTCTGCAAATATTACAACATGGCAATTATTACACAAACATGACAGCAGGTGGATATATTAGTGCAAACGTAGACCTAGCTTATTTCGGGTTTGGGGTGGCCTCGGCAACGCTTCAAGGGTAGGGGCGCGGCGGGAGGGGGTAGGAGACCAGCATCGTTTTTTTTCTAGGATTTGGGTGTCCTTGAGAGTTTTGGTCGAGCGAGAGGGCTCGGGGGTGCTCCCGTGGTATAAGTTATCACGGTCGAAGTTATCCGGGAGGGGTTTATCCGGGAGGGGGAGGCAACTGGCGATGAAAACTGAAACTTTTCACAAGTGTTTGTTATATAGTCCGACGTCCCCCCTCATGTCGAAGTTATCGGGGAGGGCCTGGGTAGATCGACAACGACGACGCTCTATTTCTAGGGTTTGGGTGGCCTTGATAGTTGGTCGGGCAAGCGGACCGCCTCTCTCTCATGCATGTCCGACGTCCCCCCTCATGTCAAAGTTATCGGGGAGGGGGTAAATTTTACAAAGTTGTCATACAATCAAAGAACTCTATATATATCATCATCATCTATCATCACAATCAAAGAACTCTATATATCATCATCATCATCATCATCATCATATAATTTACAGAAAAATTCTAAAGAAAAAATAATCTATATATCACAATATCAATATTTTCTATATACATACATCCATCCATACATACACATACATATACATCTACATTAATTATATATATATATATATATATATGAACAAAAAAATACTAATTCTATGAACATAAAAAGGTCTATGAACAAAAAAACATCACATCAATATTTTCATCCATCCATATATACATACATACATATATATATACATCTACATTATATATGAACAAAATAATACATAAACTTTACTAATAAAAAAAGACAGCGGGCCGGGGCGGCGACAGCTCATAGCGTGGGTGGCGACGGCGACGGCGAGGGCGGGGCAGGGCGCGGGCTCTGGGGCGGTGACGTACGGCGGCGACGACGGCGGTGGCGGGGCAGGGGTGCGGGCTCGGGAGTGGCGACGACAACGGCGGGGGCGGGGCAGGGCGCGTGCTCGGGGGCGGTGACGGTGATGATGACGGCGGGGGCGGGGCAGGGCACGGGCTCAGTGACGGCGATGACGACGGCGGTGGTGGGGCAGGGGCGCGGGCTCGGGGGCGGTGACGTTGACAGCGACGGCGGGGCCGGGGCAGGACGCGGGCTCGGCGACGGCGCGGCGGAGGGGCCGGGGCACGGGCGCGGGGTCGGCGATGGCGACGTAGGGGGCGGGGCAGGGGCGCGGGCTCAGGGGCGGGGCGGTGACGGTGTCGGGGCAGCCTGGCGGCGTCGATGTGCTCGGCGTCGTCGGGGTAAACTGCAGATGAACTTTGAAAAATTTACTAAGTGTTTGCTTATATAGCAAAGCCATTGGTCCCGGTTCGTGACACCAACCGGGACCAATGCCCCCTTTAGTCCCGGTTGGTGCCACCAACCGGGACCAAAGGCCTCTTTTCAGCAGCCCAAAGGGCGGGAAGCGGCGGCCTTTGGTCCCGGTTGGTGGCACCAACCGGGACTAAAGGGGGGGCATTGGTCCCGGTTGGTGCCACTAACCGGTAACCATGCCCCCCTTTAGTCCCGGTTGGTGCCACCAACCGGGACCACAGGACATGTGCTGCCCGCGTCGCGGCCAAAGTTTAGTCCCACCTCGCTAGTTGAGAGAGCTCGAGAGTGGTTTATAAGCGCTGCTGCGCCCACTGTCTCGAGCTCTGCTCAACTACAGGCTTTCGGGCCTAACCACACACTATGTGCCTGTGGGGCCTACTGGGCCATGTGCGGGCCTGAATCCTGGCCCATGGTTGGGTTTCTAGTCGTATTCAGGCCGTGGTGGCCAAGTAGATGGCACTTTTTTTTTCTTTGTTGCTTTATTTATTTTATTTTGTTTCTACTTACAACAAAATACTTACTGTTGCTATTTTTATTTATTTTATTAAAGTTTATTTTTTAATTCTTTTTTCTTTTAGGTCACAAAAATTATAAACTTTCTGTTAGTGCCATTAGTTTTCAAATTTGAATAGTTTAAATTTGAATTCTTTGAAATTTGTGTGAATCACTAGTTTGTGATTAACTTTACTATAAAAACAGATTTTGGAGTGATTCTTTTTCCTGCTATTTAATATTACTGTGTTTTATGATTCTATTCAAAAACAGATTTTGTTATTTTAGTTTCTAACAAAAAAAACTTTATGATAATGCTTTTTGCTATTAAAGTTTCTAACAAAAACATTCTTTGTGAAAATTCCTTTTGCTATTGGAGTTTTATAAAAGCTTTTTAGTTGATTCTTTTGGCTATTGAAGAATATTATAGTTTTATTTTAGTTGATCATAACAGCATATTTTAATTGATTATTTTTAGTTCATTCTTTTTCCTGCTATTTAATATTACTATGTTTTATGATTCTATTCAAAAATAGATTTTGTTATTTTAGTTTCTACCAAAAAAATCTTTATGATAATGCTTTTTGCTATTAAAGTTTCTAACAAAAACATTCTTTATGAAAATTCCTTTTGCTATTGGAGTTTTATAAAAGCTTTTTAGTTGATTCTTTTGGCTATTGAAGAATATTATAGTTTTATTTTAGTTGATCATAACAGCATATTTTAATTGATTATTTTTAGTTCATTCTTTTTGCTACTAGTTCATGAGCTATAAATGACCCTTAAATTGAAAAGCACTACAAATGAACTTTGAAAAGGTTGAAAGTTGGCATGGTATCATCATTTCACCCACATAGCATGTGCTAAAAAGTTGAGAGGGTTACGGCAAAAACTGGATGCACTTCGTGTACAAAATGGACAATCTCTTCCGAAGTATCAGGGTTTCGAACGAAAACTCATCAGTTACAAAGGGATTTCATTTTTTTGAACTTATCTGAACTCGAGACTTTTTGTGTGTTCAAAATGCACCATTCAAAGCCACACCATCATTTTTCAACCCTTTCTGACTTCATTTGTTATTTTTCATGCATTTACTGATTTTCATGAGCTATATGACCGTGAAATTGAAAAGCACTACAAATGAACTCTGAAAAGGTTGAAAGTTGGCATGGTGTCATCATTTCACCCACATAGCATGTGCTAAAAAGTTGAGAGGGTTACGGCAAAAACTGGATGCACTTCGTGTACAAAATGGACAATCTCTTCCGAAGTATCAGGGTTTCGAACGAAAACTCATCTGTTACAAAGGGATTTCATTTTTATGAACTTATTTGAACTCCAGATTTTTCGTGTGTTCAAAATGCACCATTCAAAGCCACATCATCAATTTTCAACCCTTTCTGACTTCATTTGTTATTTTTCATGCACTTACTGATTTTCATGAGCTATATGACCGTGAAATTGAAAAGCACTACAAATGAACTCTGAAAAGGTTGAAAGTTGGCATGGTGTCATCATTTCACCCACATAGCATGTGCTAAAAATTTGAGAGGGTTACAGCAAAAACTGGATGCACTTCGTGTACAAAATGGACAATCTCTTCCGAAGTATCAGGGTTTCGAATGAGAACTCATCAGTTACAAAGGGGTTTCATTTTTATTGAACTTACTTGAACTCCAGACTTTTTGTGTGTTCAAAATGCACCATTCAAAGCCACATCATCAATTTTCAACCCTTTCTGACTTCATTTGTTATTTTTCATGCATTTACTGATTTTCATGAGCTATATGACCTTGAAATTGAAAAGCACTACAAATGAACTCTGAAAAGGTTGAAAGTTGGCATGGTGTCATCATTTCACCCACATAGCATGTGCTAAAAAGTTGAGAGGGTTACGACAAAAACTGGATGCACTTCGTGTACAAAATGGACAGTCTCTTTCGAAGTATCAGGATTTCGGACGAAAAATCATCTGTTACAACAGGCATTTCAAATGAACTTCAAAAAGGTTGAAAGTTGGCATGGTATCATCATAATAGTTGTGGAGAGAAAGTCTTCACTTTGTCTTCGCTTGTGTCCTTTGCTTATTGCGCCGTAACCATGGATAATCTTCATCGTTTATCAGGATGCTTGGATCAGCCTTGACTTTGAAGGGAGGAATTTCATGAAACTTTTCATAATCTTCAGACATGTCTGTCTTGCCCTCCACTCCCACGATGTCCCTTTTTCCCGAAAGAACTATGTGGCGCTTTGGCTCATCGTATGATGTATTTGCTTCCTTATCTTTTCTTTTTCTCGGTCTGGTAGACATGTCCTTCACATAGATAACCTGTGCCACATCATTGGCTAGGACGAACGGTTCGTCAGTGTACCCAAGATTGTTCAGATCCACTGTTGTCATTCCGTACTGTGGGTCTACCTGTACCCCGCCTCCTGACACATTGACCCATTTGCACTTAAACAAAGGGACCTTAAAATCATGTCCGTAGTCAAGTTCCCATATGTCCACTATGTAACCATAATATGTGTCCTTTCCCCTCTCGGTTGCTGCATCAAAGAGGACACCGCTGTTTTGGTTGGTGCTCTTTTGATCTTGAGCGATCGTGTAAAATGTATTCCCATTTATCTCGTATCCTTTGTAAGTCAATACAGTCAAAGATGGTCCCCTGGACAACGAGTACAGCTCATCACAAACAGTGTTGTCACCTCTGAGACGTGTTTCCAACCAACTGCTGAAAGTCCTGATGTGTTCACATGTAATCCAGTCGTCGCACTGCTCCGGGTGTTTGGAGCGCAGACTGTTCTTGTGTTCATCGACATACGGGGTCACCAAGGTAGAGTTCTGTAGAACTGTGTAGTGTGCTTGAGACCAAGAATATCCGTCCCTGCATATTATTGAGTCCCCTCCAAGCGTGCCTTTTCCAGTCAGTCTCCCCTCATACCGCGATTTAGGGAGCCCTATCTTCTTAAGGCCAGGAATGAAGTCAACACAAAACCCAATGACGTTCTCTGTTTGATGGCCCATGGAGATGCTTCCTTCTGGCCTAGCGCGGTTACGGACATATTTCTTTAGGACTCCCATGAACCTCTCAAAGGGGAACATATTGTGTAGAAATACGGGCCCCAGAATGACAATCTCGTCGACTAGATGAACTAGGACGTGCGTCATGATATTGAAAAAGGATGGTGGGAACACCAGCTCGAAACTGACAAGACATTGCGCCACATCACTCCTTAGCCTTGGTATGATTTCTGGATCGATCACCTTCTGAGAGATTGCATTGAGGAATGCACATAGCTTCACAATGGCTAATCAGATGTTTTCCGGTAGAAGCCCCCTCAATGCAACCGGAAGCAGTTGCTTCATAATCACGTGGCAGTCATGAGACTTTAGGTTCTGGAACTTTTTCTCCAGCATATTTATTATTCCCTTTATATTCGACGAGAAGCCAGTCGGGACCTTCATACTGAGCAGACATTCAAAGAAGATTTCTTTCTCTTCTTTCGTAAGAGCGTAGCTGGCAGGACCTTCATACTGCTTCGGAGGCATGCCGTCTTTTTCGTGCAAACGTTGCAGGTCCTCCCGTGCCTCAGGTGTATCTTTTGTCTTCCCATACACGCCCAAGAAGCCTAGCAGGTTCACGCAAAGGTTCTTCGTCACGTGCTTCACGTCGATTGAAGAGCGGACCTCTAGCTCTTTCCAGTAGGGTAGTTCCCAAAATATAGATATCTTCTTCCACATGGGTGCGTGTCCCTCAGCGTCATTCGGAACAGCTTGTCCGCCGGGACCCTTTCCAAAGATTACATGTAAATCATTGACCATAGCAAGTACGTGGTCACCAGTACGCATGGCGGGCTTCTTCCGGTGATCTGCCTCGCCTTTGAAATGCTTGCCTTTCTTTCGACACTGATGGTTGGTCGGAAGAAATCGATGATGGCCCAGGTACACATTCTTCCTGCATTTGTCCAGGTATATACTTTTATGTCATCTAAACAGTGCGTGCATGCGTGGTATCCCTTGTTTGTCTGTCCTGAAAGGTTACTGAGAGCGGGCCAATCGTTGATGGTTACAAACAGCAACGCGTGCAGGTTAAATTCCTCCTGTTTGTGCTCATCCCACGTACGTACACCGTTTCCATTCCACAACTATAAAAGTTCTTCAACTAATGGCCTTAGGTACACATCAATGTCGTTGCCGGGTTGCTTAGGGCCTTGGATGAGAACTGGCATCATAATGAACTTCCGCTTATTGCACATCCAAGGAGGAAGGTTATACATACATAGAGTCACGGGCCAGGTGCTGTGATTGCTGCTCTGCTCCCCGAAAGGATTAATGCCATCCACGCTTAAACCAAACCATACGTTCCTTGGGTCAGCTGCAAACTCAGCCCAGTACTTTCTCTCGATTTTCTCCACTGCGACCCGTCAGCGGGTGCTCTCAACTTCCCGTCTTTCTTACGGTCCTCACTGTGCCATCGCATCAACTTGGCATGATCTTCGTTTCTGAACAGACGTTTGAACCATGGTATTATAGGAGCATACCATATCACCTTCGCAGGAACCATCTTCCTGGGGGGCTCGCCGTCAACATCACCAGGGTCATCTCGTCTGATCTTATACCGCAATGCACCACATACCGGGCATGCGTTTAGATCCTTGTACGCACCGCGGTAGAGGATGCAGTCATTAGGGCATGCATGTATCTTCTGCTCCTCCAATCCTAGAGGGCATACGACCTTCTTTGCTGCGTATGTACTGTCGGGCATTTCGTTATCCTTTGGAAGCTTCTTCTTCAATATTTTCAATAGCTTCTCAAATCCTTTGTCAGGCACAGCATTCTCTGCCTTCCACTGCAGCAATTCCAGTACGGTACCGAGGTTTGTGTTGCCATCTTCGCAATTTGGGTACAACCCTTTTTTGTGATTGGTCTAAGCGATCGAACTTTAGCTTCTCCTTTTGACTTTCGCATTGCGTCCTTGCATCGACAATGACCCGGCGGAGATCATCATCATCGGGCACTGGTTCCTCTTGATCTTCAGCAGCTTCCCCCGTTGCAGCATCATTGGGCACATCGTCTGGTTCCTCTTGATCTTCAGCAGCTTCCCCGGTTGCAGCATCACCGTATTCAGGGGGCACATAGTTGCCATCATCCTCTTCTTCTTCGCCGTCTTCCATCATAACCCCTATTTCTCCGTGCCTCGTCCAAACATTATAGTGTGGCATGAAACCCTGGTAAAGCAGGTGGGTGTGAAGGATTTTCCGGTCAGAGTAAGACTTCGTATTCCCACATGTAGGGCATGGACAACACATAAAACCATTCTGCTTGTTTGCCTCAGCCACATCGAGAAAATCATGCACGCCCTTAATGTACTCGGAGGTGTGTCTGTCACCGTACTTCCATTGCCGGTTCGTCTGCATGCATTCCGCTAAACCGTACAAATCTCAATGAAAATGGAGCTTTGAGGTCGAGCTTCGAGAGGAGAAAGCTTAACTACTGTGGCTCGGGCATTTCATCGAACACCTCATGTGCATAGGAGGTGAGCTAGAGCACCATAAAGCCCTCCCCTCGCCGGCCAGAGAAAAACCGAGCACTGGAGTGCTCTGCTCGCGGGCGAGGGGTATATATAGGCACCTCATTGGTCCTGGTTCGTGGCATGAACCGGGAGTAAAGGGGGCGCATTGGTCCCGGTTAGTGGCACCAACCGGGACTAAAGGGGGGGCATTGGTCCCAGTTGGTGCCACTAACCGGTACCCATGCCCACCTTTAGTCCCGGTTGGTGCCACCAACCGGGACCAAAGGACATGTGCTGCCCGCGTCGCGGCCAAAGTTTAGTCCCACCTCGCTAGTTGAGAGAGCTCGAGAGTGGTTTATAAGCGGTGCTGCGCCCACCCTCTCGAGCTCCTATCAACTGCAGGCTTTTGGGCCTACCCGTTCTCTTTGCCTGTGGGGCCTACTGGGCCTTCTGCGGGCCTGAATCCTGGCCCATGGATGGGTTTCAAGTCGTATTCAGGCCGTGGTGGCCCAGTAGGTGGCATAATTTTTTTCCCTGTTTTTTGTTTTCTCTTTTGCTTTATTTATTTTGTGTTGTTTCTACTTACAACAAAAAACTTATTTATTTTATTCCATTTTTTTCCAATTACTTATGTATTTTACTTTATTTGTTTTATTTTACTGCTGCTATTTTTATTTATTTTACTGCTGTTATTTTTATTTATTTTATTAAGGTTTATTTATTTTATTTACTATAGTTTATTTTATTTTATTTTATTAAGGTTTATTTATTTATATTTATTTTATTAAGGTTTATTTATTTTATTTACTATAAAAAATGAACATAGATGCGCCTATAGAGAAAATTCAACCTAAATTCATAATAAATTTCTATGAAATTCAAAGAAATTTACTCTGAATTTAGGTCAAATTCCCTGTATAAGGGCATCTATTTTCACTTTGAGAAGAGCTCAACAAGGCAGAGAGGGACGAACTTATAAACCGGTGTGAGCGCCCTTCGGTTGGCGAGGTGGGACTAAACTCTGGCCGCAACTAGGACCAACCCTTTAGTCCCGGTTTGTGGTATGAACCGGGACTAAAGGGTGAGCCTCTGGTCCCGGTTCAAGCCACCAACCGGGACCAATGGTGGTGGGCCAGGAGCGAGGCCTATTGGTCCCAGTTTGTCCCACCAACCGGGACCAAAGGGGCCGGACGAACCGGGACCAATGCCCCCATGAGGCCCGGCAGGCCCCTGGCCGCACGAACCGGGACCAATGCTCACATTAGTCCCGGTTCGTGACTGAACTGGGACTAATGTGAATATTGCCCTGTGTCCAAAGCCCAGTTTTCTACTAGTGTATGTTCCTTGATTTTGCGTCCCTTACGCGGTTGAGTGATTTATGGGACCCCCTTGACAGTTCGCTTTGAATAAAACTCTTCCAGCAAGGCCCAACCTTGGTTTTACATTTGCCTCACCTAGCCTTTTCCCTTGGGAGTTGCGCATCCCGAGGGTCATCTTTATTTTAACCCCCCCGGGCCAGTGCTTCTCTAAGTGTTGGTCCGAACCGAGCAGCCTGCGGGGCCACCTCGGGGAGACTTGAGGGCTGGTTTTACTCGTAGCTTGACTTATCCGGTGTTGCCCTGAGAATGAGGTATGTGCAGCTCCTATCGGGATGTCGGCGCACCGGGCGGCTTTGCTGGTCTTGTTTTACCATTGTCGAAATGTCTTGTAAACCAAGAATCCGAGACTGATCGGGTCTTCCTGGGAGAAGGTTTATCCTTCGTTGACCGTGAGAGCTTATAATGGGCTAAGTTGGGACACCCCTGCAGGGTATAAACTTTCGAGAGCCGTGCCCGCGGTTATGTGGCAGATGGGAATTTGTTAATGTCTGGTTGTAGAGAACTTGACACTTGACTTAACTAAAACGCATCAACCGCGTGTGTAGCCGTGATGGTCTCTTTTCGGCGGAGTCCGGGAAGTGAACACGGCTTTTGCGGTTATGTTTGACGTAAGTAGGAGTTCAGGATCACTTCTTGATCATTACTAGTTGACGACCGTTCCGTTGCTCCTCTTCTCGCTCTTATTTGCGTATGTTAGCCACCATATATGCTTATTGCTTGCTGCAGCTCCACCTCACTACCCTTTCCTACCCATAAGCTTAAATAGTCTTGATCTCGCGGGTGTGAGATTGCTGAGTCCTCGTGACTCACGGATTCTACCAAAACAGTTGCAGGTGCCGACAATACTAGTGCAAGTGACGCAACCGAGCTCAAGTGGGAGTTCGACGAGGAACTTGGTCGTTACTATGTTTCGTTTCCCGTTGATCAGTAGTGGAGCCCAGTTGGGACGATCGGGGATCTAGCATTTGGGGTTATCTTCTTTTCTTTTGGCTTTGACCGTAGTCGGTCTATGTGTGTACTCTGATTGATGTATGATTTATTTAAGTATTGTGTGAAGTGGCAATTGTAAGCCAACTCTCTTTATCCCATTCTTGTTCATTACATGGGATTGTGTGAAGATGACCCTTCTTGCGACAAAACCTACAATGCGGTTATGCCTCTAAGTCGTGCCTCGACACGTGGGAGATATAGCCGCATAGTGGGCGTTACAGCCGGGAAAGAAGCGAAAGGCGCTAGAGCCGCTGCTGAAGGTATGGAAAACGAGGTCTGTTTTCTGGGACTTGCCGTACTGGAAGATCCACCATGTGCCTCACAGCCTTGATGTCATGCATATCACGAAGAACGTGTGCGAGTGTCTGCTTGGTACCCTGCTCAACATGCCAGAGAGGACCAAAGATGGGCCGAAAGCAAGGGCAGACTTGAAATCAATGGGCATCAGGGAGGAGCTTCACGCTAATGATGATGATGATGAGGCGAAGCAGGACACGGAAAGTCGTCGCAAAGGCAAAAAGGCCAAGAAGACCGGAAATGACTTCCCTCCCGCGTGCTTCACTCTAAGTCAGGAGGAGATCGATCAGTTTTTCACCTGCCTCGTAGGAGTAAAACTTCCTTACGGTTACGCGGGGAAGATAAGCAGATACCTAGACTCAGCGAAGCAGAAGTTCAGCGGGATGAAGTCTCACGACTGTCATGTGCTGATGACGCAGATACTTCCAGTTGCAATCCATGGGATCATGGACGCGCACGTCCGTGAAACGCTATTTGGCCTATGCAACTTTTTCGACGTCATCTCTCGGAAGTCGGTTTGCGTGAGGCAACTCAGAAGGCTACAGGAAGAGATCGTGGTGATACTATGCGAGCTTGAGATGTACTTCCCGCCCGCATTCTTCGACGTTATGGTGCATCTGCTGGTCCATATCGTGGAGGATATCATCCAACTCGGGCCAACGTTCCTGCACAGCATGATGCCATTCGAAAGGATGAATGGTGTCATCAAAGGATACGTTCGCAACATGTCACGTCCAGAGGGAACCATAGCCAGGGGCTTTCTGACCGAAGAGTGCATCTCCTACTGCACGAATTATCTAGGCATCGAGAACCCCGTTGGTCTGCCCGTCAACAGGCACCTCGGCAGGCTCGCTCGATGGGGTCACCATGAGGGTCGCCGCGAAATGCATGTCGACTTCGAGGGTCGACTCGCCGACTTTGAAAGAGCAAACCTAGTCGCGCTACAACACATAGACGTGGTCGATCCTTGGGTGGTAGAGCACAAAACCTTTATTGAGAAGACGTACAATGACCAAGGCCAACAGAGGACGGACGAAGATATAATCAAAGAGCACAACTCCTGTTTCACGCGTTGGTTCAAGCAGAAGCTTCTGTCGTACCCTTTACACGAGGATTCTTCCGCGGAAGAACAACTCATATTCGCCTTGTCACAGGGCGCCGAGCACAACTCATGTTTTGAACTCATGAATATTTTTAAATTTCATGGACACTCGATCTCGATCCCCCTCCATCTCGATCGCTATCCCACCTCGCCAGATCCGACCCCCTCGCCGCCGAGCACCCCCCGCACCCTCTCCCCCGCTCCACCGGCCGCCGCCGCCGACCCCCCGCACCCTCCCCCGCTCCACCGCCGCCGCCGACCCACCGCACCCTCCCCCGCTCCACCGCTGCCGACGACCCACCGCACCCCTCCCCCGCACCCTCCCCGGCCCGCTCCACCGGCCTCCGCCGCCGACCCACCGCACCCTCCCCCGCTCCGCCGCCGCCGACGACCCACCGCACCCTCCCCCGCTCCACCGCCACCGACGACCCACCGCACCCTCCCCCGCTCCACCGCCGCCGCCGAACCCCCGCACCCTCCCCGGCCCGCTCCACCGTCACAAATGACTGCAACTAAAATTGCAAAAAAAACAAATTTGATTATATTTTCAAATAACAAATTTGATGATATTTTCAAATAATAAATTTGATGATATTTTTTCATATTCATAAATATTTTCAAATAACAAATTTGATGATATTTTAAAAAAAATTATTACTGTTTTTATAAAAAATTATTACTGTTTCATATTCATATTCATTTTCTAAAAAATTATTAGATGCAACAAAAAATAATAATAATAAAATTACTTATGGCGCACCTCTGGCTGGTGCGCCATTGCTATATAGAAAAAAAGATTACAAATGGCGCACCTCTGGCTGGTGCGCCATTGCTATATATATAAAAGAAAGATTACTAATGGCGCACCGATCGTGGGTGCGCCATTGCTATCTAAAAAAACAAACTAATGGCGCACCGCTGCGGGGTGCGCCATTAGTAAGCTTCCCCCCTAGCTAATTCCTCCCTCTCCCTCGCCAGATCCCCTTCGTCCCTCTCCCTCGCCAGATCCACCCGCACGCTGACCCGGCCCACGATGCCGCCGCCCCGACCCCCGCCGGACTCCACCCACGCCGCCCCCGCGCCCCCGCGCCCCCCACCACTACAGCTCCCCCGCGGCGCCGCCCCTGCGCCGACCCACGAAGCACGTGGCCGCCGGCCTCCCCACGACCAACCGAGGCGCCCAGGAGGACCGCCGCCATCTTCCTCTTCGACTACGAGGACCCGGACAAGCTCGGACGCCCTCGAGCCATTCCTTCGACGCCGCCGCCGCCACCGACCCCGACCCCAACCCCGACCCCGACCCCTCCGGCGACCGGCCGCGCCCACCCAGGTACCTCTCCTCCTTCCTCCTTCCTCCCTCCCGAGGAAGATGAAAAGAGTAGCGGCGCCAATATCTGCTCGGGCTCAAGAACTTCGCCGTAGCCACTTAACCCTGCTTGTCCCACATGGCTGGTCGTGCCGCAGCTCTCTGGCCGCTTGCATTGTCTGCGTGTGCCACCACGAGCCACACAAGATCCACGGCTACCTCCTCTGGTTGCTCGACCCTCATCAATTGTTCAATGAAATGCCCAGATAAATGAAAATGGAAAGAGGAAAAAGATTACCACGTGGGCCATCAGTGGTCGAAACCATGCCAAGTCAGCATCAAAACCACTTTTGTTGAGTCAATGTGCTAAAGTAATCCGGTTTGAGATGTGGAGTTGCTAGCTGCATACTGAAATGAGTAAAATCACATGGCATCACAACATTAAAAGCCAAAAGCTAATTTAATGTATAAAAAATTGTTTCTCAGGTCAAATTATCTGTCCATCGATCAGCTTTCACTCTTAACATATCGATAAGTGCCTATGCAAGCAAACAGGTCACCGGTGTAAAAAAATAGTACTCCTCAATCCAAAATAAGTGTCGTGGTATTGGTTCTATTTTGGATCAGAGGGAGTATTATTAATTTTGTTTCTTGTAATATCTACAATGTAATAATGTATATTGCAATAAGTGGTAACTCACATAAGTGCTTTGTAAAACTTGTTCATGTACTGAACTACTAATGCCTTGTGATGCTCTGAATTACTTGTGATGCCTCTGAATTACTTGTGATGTCCTTTCTTAATTTTAATGTGCCACGCCAGTTCATTCATCATTTAGGGCTTGATGTATGGAGGCTTGTCTACTTGCTGCTAATACAACATAATATTTGATATGAGCAGGGTGAACAACCTTCAGGTCTCGGGAATCTACTCAAGGCTGCAGACACTTCTTGTCTCACTTATTTTATCATCGGTATAATATTCATATTAAGGAGTTTCTATAAGTTCATTGTTCTTACCTGCAAATTTAAAATGAAAGCACAATCAATCCATATTAAAGACTTTAGGTTGGTTTTGTTTTGAAGGTTCTTACTAGGGTTCTTCTTGGCTGCAATTCCCTGGTATATTGGTGCTTTTCTTCTATTCTTTGTTGCTTTGGATCACCGGGAGAAGCCTGGATTGATTGCCTGCACAGTTGCTGTAAGTACTCCATTTTATAAAGCTTATCACATAGTACTAGCATTTTCTTCCGGTGCAAAAGAAAAGGGCTATTGTTTGTCTTTTGTATAAAATGAACTGAAAACACTTAGATACTTATTAATGTTTCCTTACACGAATACTTCCTGTAAAGTTGATTTTATAAAGCTGTGTGATCTTTGTTTCTGAGATTGAAAGTGCTTCTATCTCAAAAAAAGAAGAAGCAAAAAATTAAAAGTGCTCATCCTAGTGGCAGACACAGCTCCTGTCACTTGTGACCATTGCTGCTGGGAGCTTGATGGCATCTTGCTGCACGCCCTTCCCTTTTAATGCTGCTCCTTAGAGATCTACACCACCTTGTATACTATTCAGAGAAATGGATAACACTTATGCATTTCATTCATCTAATTACTGTAACCTATTCTGCCATTTCAAGCCATATATACTATTCAGAGAAATGTATAACAATGATTGCTGCAGTAGCTCTAGGCAGAGCATGGCCTGTTACTACCATAGAGGTACCCAAATATGTAGGTGTAGTTTGTGTTTTTATTTGTTCACACTGTCGCTGTATTGCTCAATTAGACAATTAGTGTTTATGAAGAAGAATAAAAAAGCTGCTGCTGTTGCTGTTATGCCTGTATTCACTGCTGCTGCTGCTGTACTTGTGATGATGTTGTACTTGTGATCTTCTGAAATGACCCATTAGGGACTTCATTACGCGGGGATAATGATTTTGCAGGTACCCCGAGAGGCCCTTGAGTTTGCCGGAATGTCGATTAACTTCCGTTCTGGCAAATTCGGGTATCCATATGTCCTATTTTCAGCAAAGGTCATGCTGAAATTTTCCGTGAATTTTAGCATGACTTTGCTAAAAATAGGACATATGGGGTACTTGCGACTAATGCATGGGCCGGGGTATCTTAGTACTTAATTAAGTAGGATCAACTGCCCCTTTATTCTTGCTGCATTAAACCATAAGTGGCAATAGAGCCAAGTGATTAGGCCCAACTTAGAATTCTCCTTCCCAGCTTAGCTTTTAGGGTGCCTTGGCGTCGACAAACCCTAAATTATAAAACCTTGGCTTTTAGGGTGCCTCGGTGTCGATAAGAACCTAAATGATGAAAGCTTAGGCTTTTAGGGTGCCTCGGCGTCGACAAACCCTAAATGATAAAAGCTTAGCTTTTAGGATGCCTCGGTGTCCGCAAACCCTATATGATGAGACCATGATCTTGTTCCTTGACAATAACCAACTTTTTGACCAAACTTTTTTCCTATTTAGAGCAAAACATGGCCCACAACGATGAGGCCGGCGGTTCGGGCGGCAAGCAATTCTAGCAGTTGTCCCAGGATATGTAGGAAGAACCTCACCGCTATGAGGATGCCGCGGAAGACACCAATCCTGACTACACAACCCCTAGTGGCGTCGGGCATGACACCACTGATGGTGCCGCTAAGGATGCCACCACTGAGGATGGCGGCACACACACAGATGGCAGCCAACCGAAGAGGCAACGGAAGGACCGGCGCCCGAGCGTGCTCGGCACCGTCAAGGAGGAATTTACTGAAGTGAACTCCGACGGGCATCCAACGGCGCCCAAACAAGTAGTCAAAGTGGTACTCGGTTGAGCTCGGGTGCATTCTCCGGAGCACCGTCTCAATCAACACCGAGAACCTAAGGCATAAGGACGGAGGGAATTTGTGCAGCCTCCTCTTCACGAAGCTGCACGAACGATACAAGTTCCCT
The DNA here is from genome assembly GCF_018294505.1 of Triticum aestivum. Taxonomy (NCBI): domain Eukaryota; kingdom Viridiplantae; phylum Streptophyta; class Magnoliopsida; order Poales; family Poaceae; genus Triticum; species Triticum aestivum. The sequence continues at coordinate 518,599,496 of NC_057814.1, forward strand.
GCTGACTTTGCAAACACATGCCTCTTAGGTAATAAAGTGAACAGTGCCGCCCTCACGAGGATGAGCACGGCCCTGTCTACTTGGAGAAGCACGGTGAAGGCAATGATTGAAAAAGGTGATAGTTATGAGAAGATCTAGGCGAAATATCCTTTGATCAGCGAAGATGACTACAAGGAGTAGATCAAGTGCGAGAGCAGCGCAACCTCCAAATCAAGTTAGTGGGGGAAAGAAATGCGGCAGTTGAACTTAGGGGTCCACCAACTCGGTCCCGGCGGTTATAGAGTGGCGGAGCCTATATGGGACAAGGAGGACGCGGAGCGTGCTAAGCAAGGCCTACCGCCCCACTTCGAGAAATTCCGTGACAAGCAGACCAGGAACTTTGTCAGGGCCCGATACAAGGAGGACCCGGTAACAACGGAGCTTACCACGGATCCGAAGACCAGGGCGCTTGAGCTTGTTCTGGTAAGGAATACACCCCTGCGTAATTAGCTCCATATGGTTGCATTCTAATTAATGAAGCCAAATTTCTAAATGGTTCACATTCCTTCCGCAGGAGGCTAAAAGCAGTAGCGCGGGGTCGTCTCAAAGCTCCCCTTTAGACACCCCTTTAAATAGGGCGTTGAACGTAATGAAAAACAAGGATAAGCTCGGTAAGCCGTCGTTAGCTGGTCGTGTGGCCGGCAAATGCTTGTCCACAAAATGGTCGTCATACTATACCGCTTGTGGGCGAAAGGAGAAAAAGACCAGCTCGGAAAGCCAGTCGCGCGAGGTTCAAGAACTCAAGGCACAAGTGGCGCGGATTCCGGAGATTGTCCAAGAGCAAGTGCAACAACAACTGGGAACGACGCTCACCACCATGGTGCCTACCTTGATTCAGGGGCTGACGACGTGGATTGCGGGTGGCCAACAGGGGCCTCCCCCGGTTCCCAGCTTCACGGCCAGCAACTCGCACAACGCGCAGGCGGCGCCATTGGTGTCTCCGGTGGAGGCGGTATTCGTGTCTCCGGCGCCGGCACAGGCATTGGAGCTTAATGCACCCGGGTGTACTCCGGCCGGCACCTCGCCAACAAGCGGCCCCTCCGTCAGTTGCACGCCCGCCGTTGGCGGCGCCTCGACATTAGCCGAGCTCGACGGCATCACGGCAACTAAGCCTCTCGGCCGATGACTTCATCTCCTTGCCTTTGACTGGGCATCCCTGACGCCCTACATGTTTTCGCAGGGCGCCGCCGACATTCCTTGCACTCTCCTGCACTTCGTGGGTGGCGAGTTGGTCGATGTCGCCAAGGGCAGAATCGTTCAACCGGGCTACCGCGTGTTCCACGGTAATCCGATGCCACCCACCTTGTATAGGGTTGAACTGGTTCGGGTGCTGCCAAGCTGCGACGAGTTGTTACCTCCGATTCGACCCGCTGGGGCCGGCGAAGATGATGTGATGACCCTCAGCGCCTGCATAAGCTCGCCCCTGCTTTGGCCGAAGAGCCAGATTCGTTTGGGGGCGGGGGACACCACCCCACAGACAAGAGCGCCAGTTGTGCCAGTGCCAAGCCATGGCAAGAACGCCGCAACGCTAACGGACATGCCGGACATCCCTATGGCACAGGATCCGGACATGCATATGGCACAGGATCCGGACGACGACGACGACAACGACGGTACATTTACCAACGTCGATAAGTACTTTGCCGAACATGGGTACGGTGACGAGTTCTGCGGGCCTCCTTCTCAAGAACCCAACCCTGAAAAAGACGACCGCGATCTAGCTGGTACGGCGGGGAAACCCAATTGCAACAGGCGTCGTCTAGCGTTCAGTTCTCAGGAGACGCCTCCAGCTGCCTCCTTCACCGAGCCTCAGATAGCTGAGGTGGGAAATATTATCAGCCCGAACACGCTCAAGAAGGCGGTCTGTGAGCAGAACTCGATCCCATTATAGCAGATCAGGAAGAAGGGACGGAAACGAAAGACTAACAAGGGCGCCGGTGCGAGCCAGCCGGCACCGAGTATGATCCGTGCTCAGGACGGGCCACCTTCACCTAAGGATATCTCGAGGAGGGTGCATGTGGCGGGTAGGGCGATGCTACCGACAAATATGCTCAATGCTGCAACTGGTGCTATGCGGAGTCTGCATGACAGTGTTCTTTCTTTGGAGAAGCGGCGTCTCAGAGGGAATGATGTGGCATACCCGGTTTTCGTGGCCAAGGTGCCAGAGGGCAAGGGCGTTGTGGATAGCGCCGTCGGGGGTACGATCGTCCTGCGGTTTGATGACATCTTTGCTATGTTTAACCTTCATCCGCTGCACTACACCTTCGTTCGGCTATTTTCGCTGAGTATGGAGATGCGGATCATTAGAGACAAGACCCCGGACATTGTGATAGTCGACCCCTTCTACATGCGTGCCAAGATCTTGGGCAGCGCTGGGGACCGGCAAGTCGCGAGTTCACACCTCGAAGGCGTCATTCTGGCAAACCCAGATAAGGATAACTTCCTCGTGCCTTACTTTCTCGAGTAAGTCATCCCCTAACCGCCCCGTAACATATGATTTCTTAGATTTCGATCGTTTTTTTCTAACATTTCGTGTTCTGTGCAGTGACACACATTGCACACTCATCCTCTTAAGCCCGAAATATTCCATGGCCACGTATTTCGACCCGGACTGTGACTCCAAGATAGACTACACAAATATCAAGAAAGTTCTTGATGATGCTCTCCCCGGCTACGCCGCATCTGGAGGCACCTTTAAGAGGCCAGCTCGTAGGTACGGCAGGCACGTGTTCACCCACAATACGACGTTCCCCAGCGTCAAGCAGCCGCCTGGCGGTCAGAAGGATGCCTACTACGCCCTCCATCACAGGCGGGCGATCGTACGGGACCATAATCACCTTCTGCTACCAAATAATCTCAAAGATTGGGCCGCAAGCTTGGCGGCAATCCAGGACGCGGACATCCGACAAGAATTCTTTCGCATCCAGTCGGAGTTTGTAGAAATCATCCATCAAGATGTCCTTCGTACCTCGGGGCAGTTCTACCTCAAATATCAACCGTCCAACAGTGAGATAGACACAACGCTACAAATGCAGGCTGACAACGCCCGCGACATCATGACCATCACGAAAGACGGCGGCTTCATCCACGCTCCGGTCCCATGAGTCGAGTCGAAAGTAGTGATGCTATGTGTAGTTCTGAAACATCGATTAGCTCATGTTGTAATTAAACTTTAATGAACTTGTATGTCTCTTTGGTTTGGACAGTCGTTCAACTTAGATGTAGTCGATGCTATTTATTAGTAGTACCATGAATCGTGCTATTAATGTATTGCTTTTCTCTTCCGATCCTTTTGTTTCATACTTATATACTGCTTATGTATTGTCTGTTGTTTGGCTAGTGCATAGAGATGTCGTCGTATGTCGTGTACAAGGGTAAGGTTCCTGGAGTCTACGACGACTGGGAGGAGTGTCGGAGACAGGTTCACCGTTTCAGCGGTAATAGTTACAAAGGGTACACCACTAGGGCGGAGGCGGAATCTAGATACGCGCGCTATCTAGCGGGAGAGAGGAGGGAGTGTTGGAGGAACCGGATGAAGACCAGTTTCATCGTGATGACCGCAGCTCTCTTCTATGTGATGGTAGTTTAGATGATCGATATCGACTTGTAATGTGAAGACAAACTCGCTACTCGCGGTCTCGAGACTTGTAATGTTCTATCTTTGTTCGGTCTTTTGAACTCGGAGACTAATATGATGAATTGTATTCGGAGACTAATCTTCTATTGTATTCGATGAATCTGCTGTTGCTGTATGGTGTTGTCTATATTCTGTCCAATAATATATTTTGTAACCTGTGCAAATATCAGAAAAGAAAAAAAAAATCCCTAATATTCATACTAATGGCGCATCACCCCACAGTGCGCCATTAGTATGGCAAAGCACATGTGTAAATATCGCCCCTTGGGAGGCACACTAATGGCGCATGTTGGTCTATACTAATGGCGCACGGCGTGATGCGCCATTAGTATACCAGATACTAATGGCGCACCAGTGGTGCGCCATTAGTATTTAATACTAGTGGCGTGGTACTAGTGGCACACCAGTAGTGCACCATTAGTAGGCAAAACTGGTGCGCCACTAGTAGGCCTTTCCTAGTAGTGTTAGCACTATACTTTTTTTGAACTTTTTGGTAACTTGTTGCCAAAGGGGGAGAAAAATGTATAGATCATAGGCTTCGAGAGAGAGTGTTGCTGTTTGTCTCTCTTGTTTGGTTGAACTTTTTATTGTGTGCTTGTGTGATACTACTTTCTGTCCTTGTGAGATACTTGTTTGATCATATGCTACCCTTAATGCTTGTTGGATCATGCTATCTTTCATATCCTATTATGATCATTCACTTTGCTTGGTGATGAGTGCCTGTTTTTAATCTCTATCATTTTGAGCGCTCCACCAAGATGTATGTGACATGGAAGAGTAACCCATGATCCTAATCGATTGTGCATTTGCATTCAAAAGTAAATCTTAAATAATGCACAAATTTAGGGGGAGCTCTTGCTTATCACATACTTCTCAAAGCGACAATGTTTTTTCAATCTTACTTATCATTTGTCGAAGCTTTGATCTATATGTTGTCAGCAATTACCAAAAAGGGGGAGATTGAAAGTGCAACTATCCCTGGGTGGTTTTGGTAATTCCTAACAATATATAGCTCATTGAGCTAATGCTATTCCAAGATAAATATTTCAGGAAAGCTCAATGATTGGCATGGCATGGATTAGAAATTGCTTCAAAATGCTAAGGACAAAGGATTGGCTCAAGCTCAAAGCACAAGACTCTACATTTTCTATTTTAGTGATCCAAGATCACATTGAGTCTATAGGAAAAGCCAATACTATTAAGAAGGGATGAGGTGTTGCTTAATGAGGATCTTGCTCAAAATGCTTAGTGATATGCTCCAAAACCCTCCACTACTTTCTCATATCCACATATGTACTAAACCAAAAAGTCCAACTCGGCCCCACCAAAATTTCATATCCGGAGCCACCGAGTTCACTTGTCATAGCCACTGCCAAAAACCCTAATCAATTCGGTCTCACCGATAGGGATCTCGGTCCCACCGAGATGGGGTTGTAATCTCTTCGTTTCTTTTTCGTAATGTTTCGGTCAAACCAAGATGAGCGATCGGTCCCATCGAGATTGCAATGCAAACTCTCTGTTTCCCTTTCGTAATGTTTCGGTCCAACCGAGATGAGCGAATCGGTCCCACCGAGTTTGCCTGACCAACTCTCTGTTTGACTATTACCAAAATCGGTCTCACCGAGATTACGTAATGCCCTAACCCTAATGACATCGGTCCCACCGAGTGGATCCAGTCGGTCCCACCGAGAATCCTAACGTTCTTTGAACTAAATCGGTCCGACCGGGTTTCATGATTCGGTCCCACCGAGTTTGGTGATTTGTGTGTAACGGTTAGATTTTGTGTGGAGGCTATATATACCCCTCCACCCACTCTTCACTCGTGGAGAGAGCCATCAGAACATGCCTACACTTCCAATACATATTTTCTGAGAGAGAACCACCTACACTTGTGTTGAGGTCAAGATATTCCATTCCAGCCACATGAATCTTGATCTCTAGCCTTCCCCAAGTTGCTTTCCCCTCAAATCTTCTTTCCACCAAATCCAAATCCTGTGATAGAGAGTTGAGTGTTGGGGAGACTATCATTTAAAGCACAAGAGCAAGGAGTTCATCATGAACACACCATTTGTTACTTCTTGGAGAGTGGTGTCTCCTAGATTGGCTAGGTGTCACTTGGGAGCCTCCGTCAAGATTGTGGAGTTGAACCAAGGAGTTTGTATGGGCAAGGAGATCGCCTACTTCGTGAAGATCTACCCGCGTGAGGCAAGTCCTTCGTGGGCGACGACCATGGTGGGATAGACAAGGTTGCTTCTTCATGGACCCTTTGTGGGTGGAGCCCATCCGTGGACTCACACAACCGTTACCCTTCATGGGTTGAAGTCTCCATCAACGTGGATTTATGATAGCACCACCTATCGGAACCGCGAATAAAAAATCTCCGTGCCAACATTCCGTTTGCTCCTTCAAACTCATCCCTTTACCTTCATATGCAATTGTTTTACATTCTGCTGCTATACTCTTAGAATTGCATGTGTAGGTTGATTGCTTGACTTGTGCTAAGTTGCTAAAATCTGCTAAGAACTAAAATTGGGAAAAGGCTAGATTTTTATTTGGTCAAGTAGTCTAATCACCCCCATCTAGACATACTTCCGATCCTACACCCGGTTCCATTTCCATCAGAAAACGAAACCCACAAAGCTTCTTCTTCATTAGTTGCAATAAAATTGAGCAACATCAAGGTTGGTTGTGAAGCTCCTGGAATGTTCAACTATAATTTGGGTATCATTTGTGCAGTTCAACTAAGATCAAGCATGAAATGTATATCTCTGTTTGCACAAAAAAGGTGGAAAGGAGGGTGAATAATAAGTGATGAAACATACATCAAATGAAAAGAAGGATGTTCCTTATCTGAATGGAAATCCTATAGGGACAGTAGCAATTTCTAAAGCGGTGGCATTGCTAGATATTAGTGTGGGCATTAGGATTAACTACTAGGAAAACCCTTACCAGTAGCGCTGGTTTTTTGGCTAGAAGTAGCGCGGGCAGGCGCGCTACTGCTACGACGGTACAGCTATTTTTTAGCAGTAGCGCTTGTTTGAACCAACGCTACTGCTATCTATATCTAGCAGTAGCGCGCCTCTGCTCATCGCTACTGCTAATACGAGTAGTGTGCCCCTTCAAAAAAACGCTACTGGTAAGCAGCGCTGCTACTACTCCAATACCCCACGCTACTGCTAGTATTTTTTTATGTTGCTGTATTCATATTTTTACAGGTTTTATACAGTTACAACATACACATACACTGGAACTATATGAAAAAGGAATGCCTCATGATCATCATCGAAGTTGTACAACATAGTCTCATCATATCAACATAGTCTCAACACAAATGATGTCGATCTCATCATCATCTCGAAATAGCGATACAAGTCAATGATCACATGTCTCTTACATGTCGCCGTAGACACATGTTTCATCATCTACCTAAACTAAGACATACACGATAAGAGCGATCACGATGATCAAAAGCGGTATTATGTAGTAGTTTTTGCAGCGGCGCTGGTTCTGAATCCCCTATTGTGCTATAAATCTCAAGTAACTAGCTTCGGCTTCCGCTCTGCTATCAAACCCTTTCTGGCTTCCTCCGGAGAAGCCAGAGACTTGGGCCTGACACTCTGGCCACTCGTCATACACACCCGGAACATGCCCTACATACACGGCATACCAATTCCTCGCCATCGTTGATCTATATACCTATCAGAGATGCACATATATATACCATGAAGCGAATTCAACGAAACAGTTATGAAACAGAAGCAACATATATAGTAAACATAGTTAACAAATTTCATCGTACCGAAAGTAATTAACTAGAGCGCGGCACCATACATCTAATAGTTTCGTCGTACTGAGAGATTCGAAGTTTCGTCGTACAGAAAGTAACAAGTAACTAAACAGACACATTGTTTTTAAGCAGTGCACTCTCCCCATCTGTCCATATCCGGGAGGGTGTCACCAAGCTTAGTGAAAGGCGTCATGTCCTGACGCTGTAGGGCAATGCGGGTTCGGACGTCAGCTCGCGATATTGGGCCGCCGTAGAACATCCCATTCTCTTCGAGGACATCTTTGATGATGATGGACGCAATTTCCTGTTGGATCCGGTAGAAATCATTTCGAAGTCGATTATCCGGCATGGCTCCAAAGGCTTCGGCCCATCTCTGGATATGGGTATCGGATGAAGATTTCATGCAAAGTGATTGCACATCCCTTCTGTACTCCATCATTGGATGGATGATGTAGAATCCATCATTCTCACTTCTTGCCGGTTGCTGGATGCAACAGAAGTCAGTCTTGTGGCTGAAACAAAGCCCGGCCTTATTTGTTTTTTTGCATTGGATGTAGCCACCCCGCATGCTGAAGCCCAGCATAGCTCTGTCCAGAACATACTTATGTGTGTGTAATCTTTCTTCTGTATGTTCTTCGACGGGTCCAAATATAGAGCGCGGGAGTAACGCGGGTAAAGAACAATGAGAACGGCACGACACCCCCCGCTGCGCAAAATACACGATCAAGTTTAGCCTCCATGCGTGCAAAGTAACTATTGAAATGCACGAAAGGATGTATGTGTGCTATCCACGGATGTCTTACCTGGGATGATAAGGTAGGAGAATCGTTTCTTTGTCCTTATTGCTGACCAAGAATTCTTCGATGTACTGACTCGCATATTGACGGTTGGCGTCGTTGATTGACAAGAAGCCCTCATGCATGTAGTATGGGTCCGCGACCGCAAGACCGGTGACTTGCTCTCTCCTGACGATGTAGTTCATGTGCAGCGCATACAGGCGGACGAAGGTAAAATCGAGTTTCCTCATTTGAAACATCTGGAAGATGTAATCAAACCTCAGAAAGAAGAGGTCCGCAGGGCATGTGTGGACATACATCTTGCAATTGCTCGGCACATGAACCGTATAAAGTGGGTATCCTGGATCATCCGAGGCGAGGAGGCTTCTCTCTGTCGAAAGCACATGGTCATGGAGTCTCCTGAGATCCCCTTCTATGGCAGCTAGTGCATTCGCTGGTACCATTGGCTGTCCCGCGACATGGATTAATGGCGCATGTTTCATCGCTACATGGTCAACCTTGCTCGAAGGTGGTTGGCTGCTAGAACGAACATTGCCAGCTTTATTGGATTTTCTCGCCGCCGGTCTCTTCCTCTGCTTCTTCTTGGTGGCTCAGGTGCTGGTGGGTCTGTCAGACCCTCCCTGAGCACCACCCCTAGTGTTGTCGGGCTCAGCTTTGGACGACTCTGGCTAATTAGTTGAGCTTGGGTGGAGCCGGCATCTGGAGGCGTGTCCTGCGAGGATTGCATGAACAAAGACTTCTTGCACTCCCGAGGACGTTCCGGCTCTGGTACATGCATCTCATATTCATATGGTTGACTCATTGTTACTTCGTTGTCAAAGGCAGTATTGAAATACTGGAGAGGGTCATCGGCCTCCTCCATGTCATGATCCCTATCCTCTTCCATGGGGCAGATGGCATCATCTGCCGGCGGAACGGTTGGCCCTCCTTCCTCATGTCTCTCGATCTCAGCAAGCAGCACAGACGATGGTTGTACTTGTGTAGGTGGTGTTGTGGTCATACCTTCCTGAGGTCCCGTTGGTGTGCTCCCGGCCACCTCGACACGAAGAAGATTTTTCGGCCACAGGATCGGCCAATTTTTGCATTGCCCAAGCTGCGTGGGGGTCTCGTCATCCTCTCCATCGGTTTGTATCGGACGAGGGAGACCCTCGTAGCCCGCTTTCACACTCGCCACGGAGACCCTTAAGGCGTTATCAGGCATCTGCCGGCGGTGAAACAATCGATCCTTAGGCTTCACTATAGTACCCTTCCCCACATCCACCAACCCGCCCTTCATGTTGTAAAGGAGGGTGCACGGAGTGGAGTCGGCCTACAAAGACATATACGTGCGGCGTCAGAGATCCAAAAAGAACGGACAACTGAAGATTAATTAATTAGTTGAGTTGATGAAGGTGCGACGACGCGTATTTACCGTGAGGGCGTCGAGCTCAGCCAATGTCGACGGCCCGACATTCAAGCCAGAGACGGAGCTAGGGCTGCTGTGAGAGCTGGGCGGAGGAGCAGGTGCCTGGAGGAGGTGCGGGCGGTTGCCATACTAGGTACGGGTATGGGTGCGGTGTTCATTGAGTTGCTCCCGGTGAAGCTGGGCATGGGAAAATCACTTGGTGGCGCGTTTGGATTTTGTTGCACCCATGTGACCACTGTTGGAATCAAGCTTGTAAAGGCAGCCACCATATCAGATCTACAGGCAGCGATTATCTCAGCTTTGGTCTCAGCTTTTGCTTTCTCCATCGCCCGCGCCACCTTCTCGTCGATAGTCACTTGACTGAACTTCTTTCTCTGTCTTTTGGCCTCGGGGTCCTCGTTATAATAGTACTTCCACGTGGCCCCATCCCCGGCGCCATGCACACGTCCATATTGCGGCCGCTGGCCGGGCGGGTGTCCCATCATTATGTTCATGGCCCGGTTGAAAGGAGTGTCCCACTTGTACTTCGCCGACGACTGAGTCGACTGAGTCGACGAGTCGCTCTCGGCCGCAAGCTTGTGTTGCTCTCTCTGCAAAATGGACCGTGAATCATTTACGAATGCGACTAGAATGTAGTAGACTTCGTTGATCAGAACCTAATATGTAAGGTGGTAAAAGGATAATTACCAGTAATCTCATGAATTGCCTAGTCGGCCCGTCGGTGAAAAAAAATCTTTTTCTTGGGGTCCCACGAGAATCGGGCCCTGATGAAGTCGTGCTCCTGCTGGTCAGTGAACTCAGCCAATGGGTCTGAGATCCCCTGACGTTCATGTTCTGCGTCCTCCTTAGCCCACACGGGCCTCTTTCCTGTGTAACCACGACTTCCAAGGCGGTGGTTCCCCATGTTCTTTGCCTGCAGCTGCTTGCCTCTCTCCGACCTGGCCTTGGCAGCTTCTTCATTGCAAGTCTCCTTGAACTTTCAAAGTCCTCTATCGTAATTTTCGGATTGTCTGCAACAATCTCGGCGTAGGTTTCATGGTCTACTTGAATCGCCTTTTCACCCTAGTTTTCCAAGCGCTCAATGCGTTGCTGAACTTCCCTAGGGCTTTGATGTTGATTTTTTTCATGGCATCATCATCCCATGGGTCGACTTCGTCATTCCGACCGGGGAACAGGAATCTTGCGTGCAACCTAGTTAGAAGCAGCTTCTTCAAATGTTCATTCTTCCGTATTTTTGTGGTGTTGATGTTAGCGGTATCCCGTAGGATGCATTCTAGTTGGTTGCCGTAACACGCTGCCACTTCTCGCGGCTCAATTGGCTCGAAGGCGCCAGGGTGCACCGCCGTGACCACCAGTCTTCCGGTGCCGAGCTCATTTGGGCGTCGTGTCCTCTTTTCCTTCTTTCCTTCACTGGCTTGGGAGGTCCCACCTTCCGTGCTATAGTTAGGAACATCATCAGCGCCAGTCTTAGTGCCGGTGTCGTTGGTGGCATCAGTGTCGGCGCAGGCGCCATCACCGTCGTCATCCGTCATGACAAGGCGGTCCAGACACCCAGCTTCCTGTCTCTCCTGATCCGCCCGAAAGTTGAGGTAGGCGTGTGCTCGACCTAATTGGGACTGAGAACCTCCAGCCTCATCGGTGTCGGTCATGTTTCCTAGGGTTCAATTATCGAGCTTTATATAATAAAGTGAATAATGAAAAAAAGTGACCTTGTTTTTCCGGAAATGACGTTTCATTCCCGTCGCAACAAATCTCGAGCACTCGATATGTCCAACTTTCTTGGTCATACCGAAATTCACAGTAAAATTCGGCATGAACTTTGCTAGAAAATGCACATATAGAGCGCCTGAAATTTGCCGGAATGGAAATGAATCAACATTTCCGGCAAAACATAGGTCACTCGCAATCAGGAAAGGAATCAACAACCAAAGTCCGGTAGAACTACAGCAGCACAACAATATAGGATGCTCACTATAGCAGCAAAACAACCACATGCACATGTACTCTCCTCTAGCATCTGCATGGACAGAGCTCTATATAGTGTGGACCTACAATCTGCCTAATAAAATGTTCATTTTCATTTTATTTACTCTATAAACAAACTAAACACTCATTTTCATTTACTCTAGCAACAAAATCCAAAACAAGCATATTAACAGCATTCTAACAATAGGCATTTTAATAGCAGGCATTTGAACAACATGCATTTTAACACTCTAACAATAGGCATTTTAACAGCAAGTGAACACTCTAACAACACACATTTGAACACTCTAACAACAGACATTTAACACTCTAACAACATGCATTTTAACAGCATTCAACATTTGGACAGCAAGCATTTGAACAAAACAAGCATATGAAAAGGGAGGGAAGAGGGGGTGGCACACCTCAGCCGGGGTTGGGATCAGGGTCGGGGTCGCCGGGGCAGAGGGGCCGGGTGCACCTAGGTCAGGGTCGCCAGGGCAGAGGGGCCGGGGTCCTTCTCCTCCTCGTCGATCTGCAGAGAGACCAAATTTGTTCAGAGAGAGAGAGAGAGAGAGCAGGGGCGGCATGGGGGGAGGGGTCGGGCCAAGGGTTTACCTAGGGCAGGGGGCAGCACAGGGGTGGGGAGCGTCGGGGTGGCCGGCGTCGAGGTTAGGTGCGGCGCGCATCTACGGCGGCGTGGGCAGGTGCGGGCATCGGCGGTGTGGGCGGGTGCGGGCGTCGGCGGTGGCATGGGCGGGTGCGGGCGTCAGCGGCGTGGGCGGGTGTGGGCATCGGCGGTGGCGAGCTCAGAGAAACGGGATCGAGCGAGAGTGAGAGAGAGGAAAGAGATAGGATCTAGCGGATGGTGCTGTAGGCAACTTAGCTATAGCGCTGCCCCAGCCAAAACGCGCTACTGCTAACTGTTTTTCTTTATTTATTTTTATTTTTATTTTTCTTAGCTATAGCGCTGCCCAAGCCAAAACGCGCTACTGCTATTTTTTTCTTTTTCTTTTTATTTTTATTTTTCATATTCCACAAACTTTCTTCCTTTTTATTTTATTTATATTTCTCTTTTTATATTTATTATTCTTTTTCTTTTACTTTCTCTTTTCTTTTTCATATTCCAGAAACTTCCTTCCTTTTTCCTTTTTATTTTTCTTTCATTTCAGTTTCCACAACTTATTAGTTCTTTTTTCATTTTTTTCATTTCATTTTGCAAAACTTCCTTTCTTTTTCTTCTTCCTTTTCTTTTTCTTTCATTTGCACTTTTATTTTTCTTATTTTTCTTTTGCACTTTCCTTCCTTTAATTTGGTCTGTCGTTAGAGCAATCCCACTATTACCCTCCAGATAATAATTAGTATAATATATATTACATGATTTGACCGCTAACACCGGTATACAAAAAAGACACACAGAAAATTTGTCGATTAGTTTGTGAGCTTGGGCGACGACGACGCTTTAGACTGATCTTCTTCCCTCTTTTGTTCGTTGTCGAATAATTGAGCCCATGGTCGTGACTTTTCCTTCTCTAGGGATTACGATCTTTCGTAGGTAATGTAGTCTTCATTCTTCTTTTGACGTATGTTTCATCGTCATTAGCATCATCTTCCCTCATTGGATCACCGTACTGGTCGTAGTCTTCCTCGTTGGCGACTCCATCCATTCCGGCGATCCTCCTTTTGCTTTTGCTCACGACAACACAACTGGGATTGATCGGATCAGTTATGAAGAAACATTGTGTCACGTGTTTAGCGTGTACCCATGGCTCATTTTTGGCGATGGCGTTGACGGTACCGCTATCGGAGTCGGGTATACACATGGTAGTGAAATGTCAGTTTTCTCTGTGTACATTTTTAGCCCATCTGACACGGAACATCGTCGCGCTATGCAATCCAGAGTAGTTAAGCTCCCATATCACTTCGACCCTTCCGTAATATCTTTCAATTACATTCCCGGTCATGGCTTCCATCGTCACCCCTGAGTTTTGGTCATCACTGTTTATATCTTTCTCCTCCGTGTAGAATGTGTATCCGTTTATATCGTATACTTGATAAGTTGCGAGGTTGGTCGAGGAGCCATTTGCTAAGGCGTATCTGAGTGTTCCGTTCGGACAACCCTCTTCCGGGGGATTAGCCAGAACTCGCTCTTTGAACCAACACACGAAAGTGGAGTTGTGCTCTCTAATAACTTCAGCGTCCGTCCTGTGCACCCCACGGTCATGGTACTTCTTTGCGATGGTCTCTTTGTGCAGTGTCACGAAATCTTCTAGCACATCTAGGTGTTGTAGCACTACTAAGTTTGCCCTGTCAAGGTCGTTTTGTCCGCCCGAGCATAACACATGCACATCCCTATGACCGTTGGTGTGAACTTCGCCTTCGAGCCTTCCACAGTTCTTATTGACGGGCAAACCAACAATAGGGTCTTTGGTCAGATAACTCTCACAGAAAGAGATGCACTCTTTGGTCAGATATCCCTAGGCTATGCTTCCATCTGGACGAGACATGTTACAAACGAATCCTTTGATGACCCCATTCATCCTCTCGAACGGCATCATGCTATGCAGGCACGATGTGGACACATAGATGCACCATGACATCAAAGAATGCGGGCGGGAAGTACATCTCTAGCTCATTCAGTATGACAATGATCTCTTCCTGTAGCCTATGGAGTTGCTTCACACTGATCGACTTTTGAGAGATAGCATCAAAAAAGTGGCATAGGTCAGTAAGCGTCTCACGCACATGTGTGTCCATAATCCCTCCAAGTGCAACCGGGAGTAACTGCGTCATCATCACATGACAGTCGTGAGACTTCATCCCACTGAACCTTTTTTTCTTAGTTTCCAGATATCAACTTATCTTCCCACAGTATCGGGAACTAACTTTGAGTCCGGCAAGGCAGTTGAACAATTGATCGACCTCCTTCAGATCTAAGGTGAAGCAAGAGGGGGGCCAATATTGTTCTTCCTTCTTGTTTACTTTTTTGCCCCTATCTTCCGTCTCCATCCCCGTCTCGGTCTCCTCTCATGACCTTTTACCGGGCATTTGGAGATCTTTCCTGATTTTCAAAAATTCCAAGTCTTTTCTTGCCTTCGGCCCATTTTCGGTCCTCTCCGGCATGTTCATCAATGTTCCAAGCAAACTCTCAAGGATATTTTTTGTGATATGCATTTGATCAAGGCTATGAGGCGTGTCGAGTATGGGCCAGTATTCCAAGTCCCAGAAAACAGATCTCATCTTCCATACCTTCAGCAGGGGCTCCGGCGCCTTTTTCTTCGTCTTTCCCGGCGAGGGGCACTCTTCCCAGTTCTTCAATAACTCATATATTTTTGCACCGCTACGCTTACGTGGAGGACCTTGATGCTCAGCCTTACCATTGAATAGATCTCCACGCTTTCTCCATGGGTCATCCTTCTCGAGCCATCTTCGATGCCCATGTACACGATTTTCGAAGACCCGCCATCTTTCGATAGCTGCAGAGAAGTTGTATCATCCATGCACCTCGTGAATCCGCAATATCCGTGGCACACCTGGCCGGAGAGATAGCCGTAACCGAGATAGTCCTGCACCGTCGTGATCAGCGCGGCTCTCATGTAGAAATACTCTCCTTTGCTTGCATCCCATGTCTTGGCCGGCGTTGTCCATAAGGTCTGTAACTCCTCTTTCAGTAACCCGAGATACAGATTTATATCATTTCCCGGTTGTCTCGGCCCTTGAATAAGCATAGCCATGTGTATGTATTTTTCCTTCATGCACAACCAGGGGGGAGGTTGTACATCCATACAAACACGGGCCATGTGCTATGATTGGTGTTCTGGTTGCCAAATGGATTCATGCCATCACTACTAGCGCCAAGCACGATGTTCCTTGGATCATTTGCGAAAAAATTCAAATTCAGCATTTAATGCTCTCCACTGGCTAGCATCTACGAGGTGTCTCAGCTTCGGCTCATCTCCGTCATCTGGCTTCACCCTCTCCGCGTGCCAGCGCATAAGCTTTGCTTCCTTAGGATCTACGAAATACCGCTGTAGACGCGGAGTGATCGGAAAGTACCATACAACTTTCTGTGGAGCTTTCTTTCCAGCCTTTTTATATCGTGAAGCATTGCACTTTGGACAGATGGTTTTTTCCGCGTGCTCGTTCCGATATATGATGCAATCATTGATGCATGTGTGATATCTAATATGTGGCAGATCAAGAGGGCACACGATTTTCTTTGCCTCCTCCACACTAGTAGGACACAGGCTTCCGCGGGAAGAACCTTCTTTAGGTACTTCAGAAGCTCATCCAGGCTTGTATCTGTCCATTTGTTTTTGCCTTCATCTTTAGAAGTTCTAGTGTGAAACTCAAGCGGGTCCCCTCGGGATTGAAACTGTCATACAAAGGAGTCATCGAGTCTACCTCTAGTTGCGCCAGTTTGGCCTCCTCTCTAGAAGCAGCTCTATCGCTAGTCGTGTTCTTGTGAAGCAGATCTTGAACATGCGGGTCCCGCATGGCTGAACTTTGTAGCGACGAAGACGGGAGCATGTCTGCGTCTTCTCCGCCTTGAACTGCCTCTTCGCCATCGACATTTCCGAGGCAGTCTTCCTATTCGGGCACATAATCGGTCATCTCTTCGTCTGGTGGCCCCATGTCGTTATTTCCTGCCCCGTCGATGTCCTCCTCCTCCTCATCATCATATTCACTTATCCACCAAGTATGGCCATGCATGAAACCATGCATGAGCAGGTGCGCCTTGAATTTACCACCCTGAAAGGGTCGAGCCTGACTCTTCATTTGCATTTTTGACACGGACATAAAACATCCTTCAGTCTTTTTTCATACATGTCATCCATAGCGGATTGCCAGTATCTTTCCACCTTCCTTCCATTGACCTTCATGATCACCTGCGGGAAGCAAATATTTTAAACACGTATATATGCATGCATGGATAAAATTCATACAAAAATTCGGCATGACCTTCCCTAAACATAGGACATACTGAGTTTGCATGCCCGAAATTCGCCAAAACGGAATTGAATCGACATTTCGGCAAAACATAGGCAACTCATGTCACTCACATGCCACACACAATTTGGTATATTCATATCGCACATAGTTTCGGTCCTAATCGCAAACACACATATTTCCATTCTTGCACAACTCTTTTTTTGCTCACCTATTTGTCGAGAGGCATATCGAGGACCTTCTTATAATTAGCTAGTAGCTCTAGATAGAGCTATGAGAGGGAGGAGGGAGGGCATTAATGGAGGGTGTGGTGGAGGGGCAAAGAAGAGAAGGGGAGAAGGGGCAAAAGAAAGGAAGAGGAAGGAGGGAGGGCATTAATGGAGGGGGTGGTGGAGGGGCAAAGAAGAGAAGGGGAGGAGGGGCAAAAACAATTAAGAGAAAGGAGGGAGGGCATTAATGGAGGGGGGAGGAGGGGCAAAGAAGAAGGGGAAGCATTGAAGGACAAGCAAGTGCAAGAGGGAGGGGGAGAAAGAAAGGGGCAGGAAGAAGAGGGGGGGAAAGGTGGCAGATATTTTGGCTGGCGACCATAGCAGTAGTGCTGGGCACCAAAGCGCGCTACTGCTCTGTGTGCCAGCCAAAATATCTACTGCTACATAAAACTAGCTATAGCGCTTGCCCAAAAAACACGCTACCGGTAAAAGATTACACATAGAAGAAGTAGCCGTAGCGCTTCTTAGTGGCACCGCGCTACTGCTATTTTCTTAACAGTAGCGCTTGTTAGGGTACCAACGCTGCTACTATTTTTTGGCCGGGGGTGTGGTGTGGCTAACTTACCAGTAGCATGTCCTCTAGAAACCAACGCTGCTGCTAAGTTCTACCAGTAGTCCGGTTTGTAACACACGCTACTGCTAATTATCAGTAGCGTGGGCTCCAAAACACACGCTACTGGTAAACTTCTATGTATGAGCCTTTTCCTAGTAGTGTTATGCCCTAACCCTAATGACATCGGTCCAACCGAGTTGAACCAGTCAGTCCCATCGAGAATCCTAACGTTCACATTTTGAACTAAATCGATCCGACCGAGTTTCATGATTCGGTCCCACCGAGTTTGGTGATTTGTGTGTAACGGTTAGATTTTGTGTGGAGGCTATATATACCCCTCCACCCACTCTTCATTCGTGGAGAGAGCCATCAGAACATGCCTACACTTCCAATACATATTTTCTGAGAGAGAACCACCTACACTTGTGTTGAGGTCAAGATATTCCATTCCAACCACATGAATCTTGATCTCTAGCCTTCCCCAAGTTGCTTTCCCCTCAAATCTTCTTTCCACCAAATCCAAATCGCGTGAGAGAGAGTTGAGTGTTGCGGAGACTATCATTTGAAGCACAAGAGCAAGGAGTTCATCATCAACACACCATTTGTTATTTCTTGGAGAGTGGTGTCTCCTAGATTGGCTAGGTGTCACTTGGGAGCCTCCGTCAAGATTGTGGAGTTGAACCAAGGAGTTTGTAAGGGCAAGGAGATCGCCTACTTCATGAAGATCTACCCGAGTGAGGCAAGTCCTTCGTGGGCGACGGCCATGGTGGGATAGACAAGGTTGCTTCTTCGTGGACCCTTCGTGGGTGGAGCCCTCCGTGGACTCGCACAACCATGACCCTTCGTGGGTTGAAGTCTCCATCAACGTGGATGCACGATAGCACCACCTATCGGAACCATGGATAAAAAATCTCCGTGTCAACATTGCGTTTGCTCCTTCAAACTCATCCCTTTACCTTCATATGCAATTGTTTTACATTCCGCTGCTATACTCTTAGAATTGCATGTGTAGGTTGATTGCTTGACTTGTGCTAAGTTGCTAAAATCTGCCAAGAACTAAAATTGGGAAAAGGCTAGATTTTTATTTGGTCAAGTAGTCTAATCACCCCCCTCTAGACATACTTCCGATCCTACACCCGGTTCGATTTCCCTCAGAAAATGAAACCCACAAAGCTTCTTCTTCATTAGCTGCAATAAAATTGAGCAACATCAAGGTTGGTTGTGAAGCTCCTGGAATGTTCAACTATAATTTGGGTATCATTTGTGCAGTTCAACTAAGATCAAGCGTGAAATGTATATCTCTGTTTGCACAAAAGAGGTGGAAAGAAGGGTGACTAATAAGTGATGAAACATACATCAAATGAAAAGAAGGATGTTCCTTATCTGAATGGAAATCCTATAGGGACAGTATCAATTTCTAAAGCAGTAGCATTGCTAGATATTAGTGTGGGCATTAGGATTAACTATGACAACCGTTAAATACGACATTACTTTAATGGAGCCATTGCTTCATTTTTCCAGCACAATTACATTAATAGCTGCTACAGAGTTGGTATTTGGGCACGGGAGAGTAGGCGGACCAGGACAGTTGCATTTCTAACGAAAAGAAGCAACTTATCTTAATGGGAAATTTAGCAGGACATGAAAAAAAGTGCCATTGATTCATATTACTGGAGGCATTAGATTGAAAACAACATTGGTTTAACGTGTCCTTACTTTTAACAGTGCGGCTGTTACATTTTACTAGTGGCATTACATAAGAGTGGCTCGGGGCAACAAACATCAGAACATGATATCTGGGTTGGTCCCATTTTTTTTCGGTATAGCCACCTTATACTGTGTGAGGCTAGCAAATCTAGTGCTGGACTTACTCTGTTGACTTGTCCCCCAGTGCCCACTTTCTTTCCTTTTTCAACCAATAGATTTGGTTTATATTGAGTTTGTACTACGTTTCCCGTTATTTCCCTATTAGACCAAGAGACCAGTTGGATAGGCAGTCTCTGCTACTTTTTGCCCCCATTATTTCCTCTTTTGACCAAGTCCTAGATTCAGGTAACAAATCTTCCGCCACCCCCACCCCCTTTCTTCCTTGTTTGAACCAAGTAGTACTAGATTCGAGTGCATGAACTAGTTTTACTTCTTAACAGTAAAAATATAGGTCGCTTTCGAACAGCCAATCGATCCTATCTATGAGGGGGCCTAAGAAATAGTAAAAGATACACATGCAGTGACGTCAGGAGCTCGGGAAGTATAGCAAGGCCGGTTTCAAAGGAAGTTATACCTGAGATTCGCCGAGATGTCGCTAGGTGGGCGGCGGGAGGCCGGATCTGCCCACACTACGGCAATGAGGAAGAAGGGGTCAGAGGCCCTCCCTAGCTAGCGGTGCTTGGTACAGAACGGCAAGGCATGCTGATCGGGATGCGCCGGCAGTGGTAAGAGCCGTCACCGAGGACTAAAACGCGTGAATGTTGCACCTTCTCACCTTCCCCGGCGGAGAGGATCCGGCTGGATCTGTGACCAGCGGTGAGCAGAAAGAGAGAGTGTGGCCACCGTTGTCGAGTTTAGATCTGGATAGGACGAGACAGTGTGAAGAGAGCAACACTAGCAAGCAAGCGCGAAAGCTCCTGCCTATATAGTGGAGTACTAGTTTTCTTTTGTCTATCGGAGCCGGCTTGACCTTGTCAATAACTGTCGAGAATTCTTCATGCATGTTCCCCGGAGGCGCAGTTGTCGTCATTTTGATCTGAAGCATCGGATTATAACATATAACACGAAAAACTTGCCACATGACAAGGAACCATAACCTCACTGCCCAAAGGACACAAAATGAATCCCGATGGACAAACTAGATGAGGATCAAAGCTCAAATTAAAGATAAACTCATAGAAAAGGGGTCCATCGATAGATGTCCTAATTAACATAGCCGGCTTGACCTAGATGGCAGCCGAGTAGTATTCGTGCATGTGCCCCCAATGACCAGCGCCTTGGAGGAACTCAATTGTCGCTGTTTAACCCTCGCAGTGATCCGAAGCACATGACACCTAATATTTGCGAGATGACAAGAAACCTTTTTTAGATTTATCATCAGAACTATAGCCCTGTAGAACACAACATGCACGATATGTAGACGATAGCCAATCCAGGCATGTCTGCTGGAGTCTGGTCACATGCATGGATGAACTGATCTTCCATATCATGCAGGGATCGTCCAGGCCGGCACCAATGTTTGTACAACACTTCTCTAGTACTATCGCTCGTCTCTCTCTTCTATTAACTCACCGGACTTGCGGGGCCGGGGAGTGTGCCTATGGTCGGTTCTCAATTGCGGTCCCACATGTGTGTGCAAACGCAATATGACGCCGTTCCATTAGGAGAGCGGCGTGCAAGACCGACCGACCGTTTGGGGTGTGCCGCGAATGCGACGGGCATGATGTATACTCCATACATGTGTGCCGCCGTTTTCTTGAATCTTTGCTCCATGGCGCAATCCATGGATACAAAATTGGTCCGTGGAGGCTGGAGGAGGTCGACGGTGGAGATGAACAGTATCCCGTGGAGTCCCGTTTTGCGGTACGCCACACCCCTCCCGATGAACAGGACCCCCGTTTCAACCGTAGGAGGTCCGTTTCGTCCGTTTTGCGGTACGCCACACCCCTCCCGATCAACAGGACCCTTGTTTCGACCGTAGGAGGTCTATTTCGTCTGTTTTGTGGTACGCCACACCCCTCCCGATCAATAGGACTTCCGTTTCGACCGTAGGAGGTCCGTTTCTTCCGTTTTGCGGTACGCCACACCCCTCCCGATCAACAGGACCCCCGTTTCGACCGTAGGAGGTCCGTTTCCTCCGTTTTGCGGTACGCCACACTCCTCCCGATCAACAGGACCCCCGTTTCGACTGTAGGAGGTCCGTTTCCTCCGTTTTGCGGTACACCACACCCCTCCCCATGAACACGACGCATTTCGTTGCCTCCCCATGAACATGACGCATTCCGTTGCCTCCCCATGAACATGACAACAACGCTATTTCTCCGTTCCAACCCAGCCATGTAGACGAGCCCTGGCCGTACGTATGCGCGAGTAGGCGTTCGAGATCCCGCCCGTATGTACACATACGTGGCCGTATTTTCTTTCTTGCACCCTGGCCGCTATACGTACGTGTACATGCTACGTACGCGCCTCTACTATGACACGTACGCGCCTCTACTACGACACGTGCGCGCCTCTACATCCACGAGTATATATGTACGTACACGTTCACGACCAGAATGAGAATGCTACGTACGCTTCGACCACGTGGGTCCCGACTGTAAGGCACTTGTTTCGCAAAAAAAGGCACTTCCTTGCCTGCGAAGATGTAGCTGGTGGGTCCCAACAGTCAGGGGGCGAATCGTTTTTTTGCCCGGACGCACTTCCTTGCGTGCGAAGATGTAGCTAGTGGGTCCCAGCAGTCAGGGGGAAATGTTTTTTCGCGAAATATAGTGGCCCGGGCGGTGGGTCCCAGCTGTCAGGTGGAGGAATCATTATTTTCCACGTAATAAGGAGGCACTTCCTTGTTGCGGCCGTGGACCCAGCTGTCAGCCTCTCCACGTACAGTCCACGTCCGATGGAAGTCGTTCCTTGACCACGTTGACCACGCCGCGTCGAGAGCACCAGGGCGGTCGACGACGGCGAGGCCTAGGAAGGAGACGGCAGGGAGTCGGGGAAGACGCGGCAGTGGAAGCCCGCGCGGAGAGGAGTACGAGGGTTCACTGGTTCGGCTGCGGTGTGAGGCTGCTCTCGCCGCAGGGCCTGGCCAGCGGTGGGAATAGTAGGGGGCGGTGAGGCCTCCGCAGCAGCACAACCGGCCACAGGAGGCAGGAGCATGCGGCACGACCGGCGCTGCTTTGGGCGGTTGGAGCAAGAAGACCAGAGGTTGAAGAAGCACTATGGCCGTTGGATGGACATCGTACAGTCACTGGAGCTAGAATTGTTCATATTGACTAAAGTTGACAAAGGCCCCCGTCCCAGTCAACTTAGTAGGCCCACAAGTCAGCCTCCCACCATGGTGGGTCCCAGCTAGCAGGGGAGTATTCATTTTTTGGGCGTAATAAGGAGGCACTTCCTTGCGTGCGAAGATATAGCTGCTGGGTCCGAGCTGTCAGCGGCGGTAACGTTTTTTTCACGAAATACAGAGGCCCTTTCGGTGGGTCCCTGATGTCAGGTGGAGGAATCATTATTTTGCGCGTAATAAGGAGGCATTTCCTTGCGTGCGGCTGTGGACCCAGTTGTCGGCCTCTCCACGTACCGTCCACTTCACATGCATGTCGGTCGTTGACCATGTTGACCAGGCCGTGCCGAGAGCACCAGGGCGGTGGACGACGGCGAGGCCTAGGAAGGGAACGACACGGAGGCAGGGAAGACTCGGCAGTTGTTTCCCATGCAGAGGGGAGTACGACTGTAGGAGGGTTTACTGGTTCGTCTGCCGTCGGCGAAGAATAACAGCAGGTGTGGGTGATTAGAGGGATGGCTAGGCCAGCGATAGGAGTACGCTGGGGCGGTGAGACCTGCGCGGCAGCAGAGCCGGCCACGGGGAGGAGGGAGCAGGCAGTCCCACCGGCGCTTGTTTGAGCGGTTGGAGCAGGAAGAGCAGAGATTGAAGAAGCACGACGGCCGTTGGATTGCCATCCAATAGTCACTGCTTGTGCGTCAACCTTTTTTTAGGAAAGCCTCAAATCTATGGAAAACAGCATACAACCCAACTGCCTTTATTTCTAATAATTTATAGCCCATTTGCTAATTATTAAGGTTTTTTTGGAGCCCATATTCTTTTTGTTAGCATTACATCCCATATTGTGGCCACGGTTAAAAAATTATACGAAATTTTGCATATTTAGGTGCGGTCCGAACTGTTTTTAATCCCGAAATTTCGACTCACATTCAAACTGATTTTAAAAATAAATGTATATCAATATAAAATCCAACAAATTCTCCACGCATAAAAATTAATGTAATTTAAAATCTCAAAATGAAAAAAAAGATATTTGAAAATAATTGCCGGTTTGATGTGTTTTAAAAATGTACAACCCATTTCTCATTACTGATGGGCCATTTTCTCGGCCAGTTGAATGAAAGCTCTCCTCGTCTTGAAAGATTTGCAGCCCAACAGGCCTGACAAAGCGACTTGCTTGGCAAATCACAAAAAAACTGGGCTGTGGCCGTGGACCCAGCTGTCAGCCTCTCCACGTACAGTACTCTTCCGATGGAAGTCGTTCCTTGACCACGTTGACCACGCCGCAGGGAGAGCACCACGGCGGTGGACGACGGCGAGGCCTAGGAAGGCGACGACGCGGAGCCGGGGAAGACGCGGCAGTGGAAGCCCGCGCGGAGAGGAGTACGAGGGTTCACTGGTTCGGCTGCGGTGTGAGGCTGCCATCGCCGCAGGGCCTGGCCAGCGGTGGGAATAGTAGGGGGGCGGTGAGGCCTCCGCGGTAGCACAGCCGGCCACGGGAGGAAGGAGCATGCGGCACGACCGGTGCTGCTTTGGGCGGCTGGAGCAAGAAGACCAGAGGTTGAAGAAGCACTACGGATGTTGGATGGACATCGTACGGTCACTGGAGCTAGAATCGTTCATACTGACTAAAGTTGACAAAGGCCCCCGTCCCAGTCAACTTAGTAGGCCCACAAGTCAGCCTCCCACCATGGTGGGTCCCAGCTAGCAGGGGGAGTATTCATTTTTTGTGCGTAATAAGGAGGCACTTCCTTGCGTGCGAAGATATAGCTGGTGGGTCCGAGCTGTCAGCGGCGGTAACATTTTTTTCACGAAAAACAGAGGCCCTTTCAGTGGGTCCCTGATGTTAGGTGGAGGAATCATTATTTTGCGCGTAATAAGGAGGCATTTCCTTGCTTGCGGCCGTGGACCCAGCTGTCGGCCTCTCCACGTACAGTCCACTTCAGATGCATGTCAGTCGTTGACCACGTTGACAAGGCCACGCCGAGAGCACCAGGGCGGTGGACGACGGCAAGGCCTAGGAAGGGAATGACACGGAGGCAGGGAAGACCCGGCAGTAGTTTCCCACGCGGAGGGGAGTACGACTGTACGAGGGTTTACTAGTTCGTGTGCCATCGCCGGAAAATAATAGTAGGTGTGGGTGAGTAGAGGGATGGCTAGGCCAGTGATGGGAGTACGGTGGGGCGGTGAGGCCTGCGCGGCAGCAAAGCCGGCCGCGGGGAGGAGGGAGCAGGCAGTCCCGCCGGCGCTTGGTTCAGCGGCTGGAGCAGGAAGAGCAGAGATTGAAGAAGCACGACGGCCGTTGGATGGCCATCCAACAGTCACTGCTTGTGCGTGAACCCTTTTTTAGGAAAGCCTCAAATCTTTGGAGAACAGCATACAGCCCATCAGCCATTATTTCTAATAATTTACAGCCCATTTGCTAATTATTAAGGTTTTTTTTGGATCCCATATTCTTTTTGTTAGCATTACAGCCCATATTGTGGCCACGGTTAAAAAATTATACGAAATTTTGCATATTTCGGTGTGGTCTGAACTGTTTCTAATCCCGAAATTTCGACTCACATTCAAACTGATTATAAAAATAAATGTATATCAATATAAAATCCAACAAATTCTCCACGCATAAAAATTAATGTAATTTAAAATCTCAAAATGAAAAAAAAAGATATTTGAAACTAATTGTCGGTTTGATGTGTTTTAAAAATGTACAACCCATTTCTCATTACTGATGGGCCATTTTCTCGGCCAGCCGAATGAAAGCTCTCCTCGTCTTGAAAGATTTGCAGCAACACAGGCCTGACAAAGCGACTTACTTGGCAAATCATAAAAAAACTGGGCTTTGGCCATGGACCCTGCTGTCAGCCTCTCCACGTATAGTACTCTTCCGATGGAAGTCGTTCCTTGACCATGTTGACCACGTCGCATGGAGAGCACCACGGCGGTGGACGACGGCGAGGCCTAGGAAGGGGACGACGCGGAGCCGGGGAAGACGCGGTAGTGGAAGCCCGCGCGGAGAGGAGTACGAGGGTTCACTGGTTCGGCTGCGGTGTGAGGCTGCCGTCGCCGTAGGGCCTGGCCAGCGTTGGGAATAGTAGGGGGCGTTGAGGCCTCCGCGGCAGCACAGCCGACCACGGGAGGCAGGAGCATGCGGCACGACCGGCGCTGCTTTGGGCGGCTGGAGCAAGAAGACCAGAGGTTGAAGAAGCACTACAGCCGTTGGATGGACATCGTACGGCCACTGGAGCTAGAATCGTTCATATTGACTAAAGTTGACAAAGGCCCTCGTCCCAGTCAACTTAGTAGGCCCACAAGTCAGCCTCCCACCATGGTGGGTCCCAGCTAGCAGGGGGAGTATTCTTTTTTTTGTGCGTAATAAGGAGGCACTTCCTTGCGTGCGAAGATATAGCTGGTGGGTCCAAGCTGTCAGTGGCGGTAACAATTTTTTCGCAAAATACAGAGGCCCTTTCGGTGGGTCCCTGATGTCAGGTGGACGAATCATTATTTTGCGCGTAATAAGGAGGCATTTCCTTGCGTGCGGCCGTGGACCCAGCTGTCGGCCTCTCCACGTACAGTCCACTTCAAATGCATGTCGGTCGTTGACCACGTTGACCAGGCCGCGCCGAGAGCACCAGGGCGATGGACGACGGCGAGGCCTACGAAGGGAACGACACGGAGGCAGGGAAGACTTGGCAGTTGTTTCCCACGCGGAGGGGAGTACGACTGTACGAGGGTTTACTGGTTCGGCTGCCGTCGCCGGAGAATAACAACAGGTGTGGGTGAGTAGAGGGATGGCTAGGCCAGCGATGGGAGTACGGTGGGGCGGTGAGGCCTGCGCGGCAGCAGAGCCGGCCGCGGGGAGGAGGGAGCAGGCCTAGACGGGGCAGCCCAAAACAACGTCCAACACTTGCCAAAACTTCGTCCCTCGTTTTCTCTATGTTTCGCACACTCGACATTGTGTGGGCATTTTGACTGTGCATCATGTGAAGATGTGCTATGCATGAATGTTGATCAACATGATGTTAACTGGCTGGTAGTTCCATTTTTGACCATGAATAAAACTTCCAACATGATGTTAACCCTGTTTGAAAAGGCCGTGTTAATATAAATGCTCTGCCTCTTAAAGTTGCAGTTTCTTATCTGAATATGAACTTGCAGTTTTTTATCTGAAACTGGAACTTGCAGTTTCTTCTCTGAGAATCACATTGTCTGCACTTTTATACTCCTATGAAACTACATTTTTTTAAGTGCTAAAAATAGATCTCTAGAATTCATAAAATACTTCATATGCTCAATACTGCAAATCTGAAATTCAAAAGACATTCATATCTGAAAGTACTCTCAAAATACTGACAACCCTAAGCTCCTCCTGACAATTCACAACCTTCCTGACTATTGGGCTGGGGGGGCAGCCCCCTCCTATTCCTCGGCGGCAGACAGCCGCCCCGTGAGACGATGTGAACGGCGAGGGAGACGATGGCGGGGAAGCGGCGTCGGGCCAACTGCTTATCTCCTCTTACAGTTGGGTTCGGTCGACGAAGACTCCACCGGATCGCTCTGGCAGGACACCCTCACAAACGGCACCCTGTAGATGCTCGATCCTTCAATCTCTGGTGGATGCTCCATCTAGGATCGATACTCCCACCACCGCTCCCTCACGATCGGATTCGGTGAATCTGTTTGCTCCATGGCCTAGAGTAGCAGCTCTATGTACCCCGGCGCGACTCCCTCCGGGAGTATTGCTGCCTTTTCGTTCTGTTGCAGATATTTAGCCATGGATGTCGCCGTCGCCGCTAGTTGGTCCTTGTTGTCAAACCAAGACTGTATCTCCAATATCCTAGCTAGCTTCACAGGGTCGCTGTCTGCGATCCTCACGTATCGGTTGTATTCCTCCATCAATCTACTTCTCCACAGCACCTTCACTCGCCGGCGGTGGTTTTTGAATGGAAGAGGAGAGGAGCAGCGCTGGTTTTGGATTAGAACGGGAGAGGAGCGACACTGGTTTTGGACTGGAACAGGAGAGGTGGGGCGGTGGTTTTGAAATGGAAGAGGAGAGGAGCGGCGCTGCATTTAGATTGGAACGGGAGAGGAGCGACGGTGGTTTAAGAGGAGAAGAGCGGAAGAGCGGCGCTGGTCTTGGAAGTATTTTTTGTTGTTTTGCGTATTTTGGGTCAAAGTTTGACCACGTACTGTATTTAACAATTAAAATGTGAATGCATGTCACCAAAAATTGTATCGTTTGGTTCGTATCTGAATGTACTTTCAAATTATATTATTTTTGCAACGTATAACATATATTTTATGTGCGAAGAGAGCAACACTAGCAAGCAAGCGCGGAGGCTCCTGCCTATATAGTGGAGTAGTACTAGTTTTCTTTGTCTACCGGAGCCGGCTTGACCTCGTCAATGACTGTCGAGAAGTCTTCATGCACGTGGCCCGGAGGAGCAGTTGTCGTCATTTTGATCTGAAGCGCCGGATTATAACATATAACACGAAAAAATGCCACATGACATGAAATCATAACCTCACTGCCCAAAGGAGACAACATGAATCCCGACAGACAAACTAGACGAGGAACAAAGCTCAAATTAAAGATAAACTCATAGAAAAGGGGTCCATCGATAGATGTCCTAATTAACATAGCCGGCATGACCTAGATGGCAGCCGAGTAGTCACTGTTCGTGCATGTGCCCCCAATGACTAGCCCAACTCAGTTGTCGCTGTTTAACCCTCGCAGTGATCCGAAGCACATGACACCTAATTTTGCGAGATGACAAGAAACCTTTTTTTAGATTTCTCACCACAACTACAGCCATGTACAACACAGCCTGCATGATATGTAGACGATAGCCAATCCAGGCGTGTCTGCTGGAGTCTAGTCACATGCATGGACGAACTGATCTTCCGTGTCTTGCAGGGATCGTCCAGGCACCAACGTAGTACAACACTTCTCTAGTACTATCGCTCGTCTCCCTCTTCTATGAAGTCACCCGACTTGCGGGGCCGGGGAGTGTGCCTATGGTCGGTCCTCAATTGCCGTCCCACATGTGTGTGCAAACGCAATATGACGTGTGTTCCATTTGGAGAGCAGCGTGCCAGACCGACCGACCGTCTGGGGTGCGACGCAAACGCGACGGGCGTGCTGTATACTCCGTACATGTCTACCGCTGTTTTCTAGATGCTGTGCTCCATGGCGCGGGTGCAATCCATGGATACAAAATTAGTATACTGTATACTATTTAAAAGTCGAGGGCGGGGCTTTTCCTGCGCGGTAGGCGGGGCAGTTCCGCCTAGTCGGTTCGACAGAGACGCGAGAAGACGAGGGAGTAGGATGCTGCAAACGTAGGGCTGTGTGATTTGACAGCGAGTTACTGCTGGACAGGTGGGGCCCCGTGATTTGACTTGCCATTATCATTTTAACTGCGACACTACGACCGGCGTGAGTCTCCCGATTCCTGACCACCTCCATACAGGTGCCTCTCCCAATGCTCCACCATGTAGTAGAGGCTGGCTCTTGCATGAGAGCCCACTTCTCCACTTTTTCCTTGCCTCTCTTTCCTCCACATATGCAAAAATGCCATGTAAAGCGCACTATTGTACTAACTTTTACTTGCTCCTACAGGTGCTTAAGCTTTCCACATAGGCATAAAGTCTGATGTGGCAAGTTAATCAAGAAGAGAGAGACTAGTTTGGTGACCCAAGGAAGAAACGGTGCTAAGCGTGTGGACCTAGGTGAAAAGACAATTTTGAGTCTATAGGTAATTAAATGAAGCAAACTTAGCAACACCATTTCATTGGAAGAGGTCACTCCTTGGCAAATGCAATAAATACTAGTACTCCATGTGTCCCATAATATAAGAACGTTTTTGGCACTACACTAGTGTGAAAGACGTTCTTATATTATGGGACGGAGGGAGTACGAAGAAAGAGATAGAGAGCAGTAAAAAATACACTTATAGCCAACCTTATAGCCAACCTTGTTGTAGTATGAGTGACTAAGTGATGACTATGTATGACATGCCAACATCAGATAGCCTAACGCACCGTGTTCAATCTCCAAGGGCGTGACCGCGCGAGCGACGCGACGGTCGTGGTAGGCGCGACCATGATACGGGCTACTGGCAGCCCTTGGATCTGAGATCAAACGGTCGCATTCTAAGTTGCTGAAAATCTGCAGAATAACCCTCCAGGATAGGATATTCACCCATAGGTCTAGAATCACGCCATGCAACCGTTCGATCTCAGATCCAAGGGCTCTCGGAAGCCCGTATCATGGGAGAATGGAAAGCCACTACCCTGCCGTTCGCACGCTGGCAGTTCGCTCCTACTCGTCCCCGCACGTCCTTCAATACTACGGCGGTTCGCTCCTAGTCGTCCCGTCCATTCACATTACGGCAGTTCCACTAATCCTAACCCTCCTTCCAAATCCATGGCGTCCCAAATCTCCACGATCGGCGGTGAGTACAAGGTTAGAACCATCACCGGCGATGAGTTCGAAGTCATCTACACCCGTTCTTCCGCGACGGTGAAAGGATGCTTTCTCGCTTCAGACGCATGTTCGAAGACTCAGATGATGAGTGGGTCGCTGGGCTAGATGTTGAGTACACCACAGTCCTGGGATGAGAGAAGGATCTAAAGGACGAAGAGAGGAAGAAGCCCGCCATGATCCAGGTTTGCGTGCATGACTTATGCTTGGTCTACCACATATGCCATGCCGACGTTGAGTGCCAGGATTTGAAGGACTTTCTCGAGAGCAACCGCCGTTATTTTAGTCTGACTAAAAATAATCTCTTTAAGAGGACAAAGTTCCAGGCACCCCTGACTAAAGAGGGGCTAAAACTGAGACTAAATTTTTTTAGTCAGGGGTACCCCTACTAAAATGTGGATTAGTCCTCTCTCTACTCATTTAACTCCTCTCCTTTAACACAGGCGAGTTCTGGATTGGAGGGTTTGGAGGATAATAAATGCTCATTAACTTGATTTTAGCCTTTTTAGTATTTGGATCCAAGCATGGGTGAGGCTAGCATGTTTTAGTCCCACTACTTTTAGTCATGGGACTAAAACGTATCCAAGCACCCTCTTAGTTTTATTTGAGGGGTGGGTTGTGCTGGACACCATTATTGTGACTAGCCATTTTAATAGTACTATATGCATAATTTGGCGACGAGCGCTCTCTATATGTACCACCTTTTTTTTAATTTCAAGTTTTGCTCCATGGCGCAATCCATCGATACTACTGCTGTACAAAAGTATACATTTTTTAAAAGGCTAGAGGGCGGGGCAGTCTAGCTTGGTCGGTTTCACAAGAGGCGAGGGCCTTTGTGATTTGACGGCTCATTACTGCTGGAAGGCGGGGCCTTGTGATTTGACTTCTTGTATAAATGCGCCGACGACCTGATCGAGGAGGAGCAAAGAACCGTGCGGTATACTGAAGTTTTCCACTAGAGTAGTACTGCGACGGAGGAGCACGAAACACGGCAGCCCAGTGCCATATGGCGATAAAAAATGATCTAATTTGCTAGTCATCTCATTGTTAGCATTGTTCTATTCATTCCCTCAAAAAAAACATTGTTCTATTCATGCCTCGCAGAGAACGTGACACGTGCAGCGAAACACCCGAAGCAAAAGATGAAACAGAGGAGCAAAAGAAGAAGGAAGATTATCACCCCAAATGATCTAATTCGCCGCGGAGTCGTAACTGCTTCTTCATCGCCTCCACGACCTCCATTTCCTTGCGCGTCTCCTCCGCCATCTTCTTCATTATGTCCATGATGCGGGATTTCTCGATGCGAGCCTTCATCATCTGTTCCACGGCCGCATTACGTACCTTGACAGCAGCCGGGTGCTCGATGTGGAGCTTCGCCAACTCCTCCTTCTGTACCATGACGAGGGCCTGCAGCATCTTCATCGAGGAACTACTATTCTTATGCAGCTTCTTCCAGCCGGCGTTCTTCTCCTTCAACAGGTCGATCTCGTGGCAGAGCTTCGCCTTGTCCTCCTGAAGTCGCAGGATTTTGCCGGTCGCCTTCTTCTCCGACGCAATGCTCTTCTTCAGCAGCATCACCAAGCCGGCGGTTAACTCCCCCTGCTGATTGAGCTCAGCGGGCATGTCGTCGAGGGATAACGACTCCTTCTGCTTATTGAGCTGATCGGGCATGCCGTCGAGGGATAACGACTCCAGCTCCGCCGGCTCGGCATGTTCGCCTCCGCGGCTAGGGCGCTCCTGGGAGCCATCGCATGCCCGTGGGAGATCTTTCGAGGTCTCTGCGTGGCGGCGAGCCCTCTCTTTTTTTTCTGCAGCCTTGGTTGTCGCTCCCTTGTTACGAGTAGTTCTCGACCTAGAGCTCTGCTCACCGGCCATGGCAACGACGGACGAAGAAGAAGCACTTATGAGGAGGAAAGGTAGAGTAATTTTCGGTTAGGTAGTTCCCCTTTTTATAACCTAAGTACTAGCACTAGTACTAATACCTGCATAGTGGGAACACGTTCAGGTTTGGTACGTACTAGTAGGTGTGAGCAGGCTTTCGAATGTGATGGGAACAAGGTAAAGATTAATTGACGGTTTTGGTTTCGAGGCCCGAAACGGCTCCCGATGAGTTTAGCGGAACATAAATTTCAAGTACTACACTGCTCAAATGTGTAAATATTATGTTACTGTCAAAAATTGGCACAAAATACGAAGGAGACCAATGGAAGTACTACTAGCAACCCACGATTTAACTACTCGCATGCGCGCAGTGGAGTAATAATGTCTTTCTTCCGCCCTCACGTCCACTCAATTTGCATGCGCTATATTAATTGACCATCAATGAAGTGAACGACTTTACACGCGTCAAATTATCACATGGGGTGGATCTTGGTACAAAATTGCGTCTGCCCGTGTACCCGTGTGTGCGTGCGAGGGAACGAGTGCGTGTGTGGCGTGCGTGCACATATTCGCTTCGTGCATGTACTGCCAGTATGGCTCAGGGAGGACGAGTACATTCTGCTGGAACCAGTAGCACGTCACTGTGATCAATCCACGCAAGGAGGTCGCGACAATGCCTCCACATGTGCCACGTGGCTTCATGAACTGTAAGAGAGGCACTGTGTAGCGTGCCATTGGTATTCTAATTTACGTGTTTTGCACATACTCAAAGTACTAGTAAGGTACACGTGCATTGCACGCATCAGATTTTGCAACCAAATTATGAATAAATACCACACTATAGCATGTAAGCTCTGAGTCATATATGCCTGATGTAGCCCTTCGTTTAAATCTTATAGTTCATCTCATTCAAAATCAATTAGTTTTTATAAAAAAGCTAAGAACGCGGGAATAGGAAAAACATGGGATTATCGTCGAATGTCGTGTTGAATCCTATAGGATTGTACGAGTGTTTGATTGTGCATAGAAAAAACACAGAATTCTTTCAAAGAGGTTTGAGTGGATGGGATGTTTCCTATGAACTAGTGCAAATAAATCATATGGAAAAATTCCTATGGTTTACAATCCTACGAATCAAACAACCAAGATAGGAAAAATTCCTAATGATTAGAATCCTCCAACATTCCTTTGAGAATCCTTTGAATCAAAGAAGCCCTTAATCTATTTTATGATTCATGGAATTGTGCGTTGTAAAGCATAAAGTAAAAACAAATAATGGCAATTCAACTAGAAAAAAAGTTTGGGCAGTTATGATACGGAAGATTCTAGAACAAAAGAGAACCACTGTTGTTTTGAGGTTTGTGCATTATGCTTAAGTTCAGCCATGGATTCTGCTAGATTGTACATGTGGCAAAATCCGGTGGGGGGCTAGAAGATGGTGCGGGGGGCCGAGTGGAGGGAGACTATGAAGGAATGCACAAGTGCGAGACCGATATTTAGAGAGAGGGGGCGAACACGTGCGCTGTTGCGCGCAGTGGCGGAGCCATGAAAAATAAATGAGCTAGGGGGCCAAGCATTGCTAATCCTTTACGAGGAGGGTCAATTCATGAACTTAAACCATTTTTAGTAGCAATTGTCTAATGATCACATTCATATTAGCCTCGATATATAGTGATGTTAGGGGGGAGGGGGGCAGGGCCCTTACTGCCCCTGTCTTCGCCATTGTGCACGTGTCTGAGAGATGAAGCGGAAGGCATGGATGATGAGAGGGGGACGTTGGATATATAATTAATGTGGGTGTATTAGTTATATATGTTAATCCTGTATAGAGAGGTATAGATTGATCGATGTGGACGTGGGAAAGAGGGTGAGACCTCACTGGATATATCGATTGATCGGTTTGTGTGGAAAACTATGAAAGACCTAGCTATATACACACATACATAGAGGAACATCGATCGTTGCGCATGCACGCGTGAGAGATAAAGAATGCCCGATATGATGGAGAGGGGGATGTGTGTGGGTGTGTGCCTTCATGGGGGACCGACCTGAAGAAAAAGATTGTATGCGTGCGCTGGATAATGCCGACTGGTAGTGTGTGTGCATGCATGCACGAGAGAAATTTAGTGGTACAATTATAAAGAGAAGACTACTGTGTGGGTGTAAAAGAATAGGTGAGGTCATAATCAATGTAAAGTTGAATTCAAATATTTGAATAAGAGATCCTGATGTTTGAAACCCATGCATGCATGAATATAACGGAGATCTGCGCGGTGTGGTTTGGAAACGAGCATGTTGTAATGTATACACATTGAACAAGGTCAGACTGATTTGAATTTGAGATACCGATGGCAGACATCATTTGGCCACGCCGCATCCGTGCATGGACACACTATTCTAATTGGAGATGATGGGCGGCTTTCGCATCACATATCTATATCTATACCCCTATATATATATATATATATTTTTTTTATTTTTTTATTTTATATTGTGTGCGGGTAACTTTAACTTTGAAAGATGGTCGTTGGATGAGGCGAATCTGATGGTCCAAAGATGGCAAATTTGAGCACTACTGGCCGTTGGATATCATTTAGATTCCACCAGATTTCGCCACATGTATAATCTAGAAGACTCCATGGTTGAACTTAAGCATAATGCACAAACATCAAAACACAAGCACTACTTATTTGTTCTAGAATCTTCCGTATCAGAAATTCCCAAATGTTTTTCTACATGATTTGCCATTATTTGTTTTTACTTTATGTCTTACGACGCACAATTCCATGAATCTTAAAATAGATTAACTTTCTTATAAAAACTAGATTATTTTTAATGAAATGAACTATAAGAATTAAACGAACATCTACATCATGCATATATGACTCAAAGCTTGCATGCTATAATGTGGTATTTATTCATAATTTGGTTGCCAAATCTCATGCGTGCAATGCACGTGTACCTTACTCTAGTCTAAATGGTGTTTGTGTGTGTGTTGTGCGTGTTGAGGTGCAAATTGTCTTTTTTTGGTACACGTTAAGCTTGTTCTTCCGAAATTTCAAGCCACGCCTTGTTATGCCGAAAATTCAAGCTAGCGTCTCTGTCTATCGTGCTGGGAAACTCCCGCCTCTTCAACCCGTGCCTTGTTAGCCCGAAATATTTAAGATATATCTTTGTCTCGTTGTGCTCCGACAACTCCCTCCATCTCAACCCGCGCCTTGCTATTCCGAAATTACAACGCGCGCGAAAACTCCCACGTCCTGTGAAATCCCAACACGCGAAATGCCCGTGGTACCCCTGAACCGAAAGAACCACCTCAAATCGGTGGGGGTACTTTTGTAACTTACCCCACATTTCGGGCAAGCGCGTCTCTAAGCCATGGTTCCCACTGCCATCCCATCCGCCCACCCATTCGTACACCGAGGCCGCGAAAACCCGTGACAAAACCCCACACCCTGCTCCGTCCGCCACCCAACCGGAGCCTCTTCCCCGACGACGTCGTCCACAGCAACACCTCAACGTCCCTCATCCACCGTACCGGATGAGGATCCGTCGTTGATCTCATCGTCCCGCCGGCTCAGCCACCCCTTCCTCCACCTCCAAGGAGCTGCCCCGACGTTCCCCTCGTCTTTCGCGCCACCTCCATTCCCACACCGCCGTCTTCACCTGCACCACCGGAAGAGCATCATCATCACCGTTTCCTCGGATGAAGCTGCGGCCTAATGGGCGCCACCAAAGAGGTTGTACACTAGTCGCCGCATTTTCTTCTTGCTAGTGCGTTCAGTTTCGACAGCAAAATTCAGTTTCGACAGCAAAATTCAGTTTCGACAGTTAAGTTCAGTTTCGACAGTTAAGTTCAGTTTTGACAGTTAAATTCAGTTTCGACAGTTAAGTTCAGAGATGAGGGGCTGATGTATTTTACATCTAGCACTTTGTGGTTATGTATTTTACTTCATGTATTGGAGATGCTATTAGAATTCCACTCTGGTTAATGTTGTTCGTTGTCTCTCTTGTCCGGCTTCAGCCTCGGCGTCGTACAACTCACCGGAGCTGCTCCAACGACGAAACCCTCCATCACAGCGGAGCAGTACCTCGGGCTCCATCTCCAGACGCATAAGATCTTCTTCCCCTCCTCCGACAGCCAAGTCAGCCAGAGCATCCTCACCGGCCAACCCAATCACGCTGAGATCGACATGGCTTCGCCAAAGAGGTTGTACACTTGTTGCATCTCTTTTTTACTCAACATGTTATATATATTGTCCATTGAGCACTCGTAGTAACGGGAAATACGATTATTTTATCCTACTATATGACAAGCAGTGAGGTACCAGGCAACTTAGCTATCCGTGATGGACTCTCTTGAACGCCATCATTATTTATCTCTGCGCGTTTGAGCTATGCATTTGTCGATGGGCCTGGGAGTTGAGCTAGTATGGCAGTGGCCTGGGTCCAAAGTAATAGAAGTAGCACAAAAACAGTTTTTTAGTGTAGGATTTTCCTTGCTCAAGCCTGCCTACTAGAATCGTCAGTGCATGAAAGGAAAAGTGAATGAAAAACATCGGAATTGGAAAGTTTCCTATGGTACTACTTTTCAGGAATTTGGTGCAAAGTAATGGAGCAAAGGAAAACTGTAGGATTTGTTCCTTTAGTGTCTCCTTGAAAGAAAAACCGTAGGAATTCTAATTTCCACTTCTCCTCCTTTTCATATTCCTATTCATCAAGCACAAGACTAAGAGATAGTAGCATAAGAGCATTATAAACGTACATTTTCTTGTGGTTTGACTTAATCTCACCATGGTTTTTTGCATCCTGTGATCTTCCAATTGTTGTGAATCAAACACCCAGATTGGCAGAAATCCTGTGTTTTTAAATTCTCTGTTTTGCACGTGCATTCCTATCCTATTCCTGTCTATTTCCTATCCCTGCATTGTTAGAATCCTCAAATTCAAACAAGCCCTTACTCAATTACTTCTGTTACAGATATGTGTCAAAGAAAACCTTGTGTGGTTTGTCCTGCTCCTACGGCGCTGTGTTCCACCCCGGCTCAGCTGCTCCAACGACGGAAGGGTTCACCACAGCAGGGATCCGCTCTCCAGACTGTCTTTCGCCGCCTCAGATCTTCTTCCCCGCCGCCAGCAGCCACGGCAACTGCATTACCATCATCAACTGAGCAGATGACCTTGAGGACTACACGGGTCCGCAAGAGAGGTCGCACTCTTCCGTGTCTGCTTACGTTATGCGTCGCTTAATATGATGACATGCTACATTATCGTCATGTTCACCTATTAGACTCCGAGTCACGTCCAAACTAATGTTGAAACTTGAGTTTTTAAATGGTTGTGGGGTACATATGGGGGAGCAATCAGTACTATCTGTCTACTAGCTGGTTAATCTCCGGTGTCTACTATGAGTTTCATGTTGGGTGCAAACAAACATTAAAGGAGCCATTATCTGTATTTTTTAACTAAAGCTATTATCTGCCTGCTATCATTGGTTTTGGGTCTATCCACAGT
Organism: Triticum aestivum; assembly: GCF_018294505.1. NCBI lineage: Eukaryota > Viridiplantae > Streptophyta > Magnoliopsida > Poales > Poaceae > Triticum > Triticum aestivum. The sequence continues at coordinate 518,636,765 of NC_057814.1, forward strand.
TTGCTACCATCACTCTGGATTTGTGCATGCACTCCTTACAAAATCTCACTATGTATTATTCCTATGCATGCCAGTTATTGTACACAATGGAACTGATCATGTAGAGCAAAAGAGACGAGCCTTGCATGGCAATAAAATTTCATGCAGACGTCGTTCCATGGTGGGCGCAAAGGCAGCCCCCCTCCACCCATTTCGGATCGTAATCAAGAGGAAGATAACTGTTCTGAGGGGGATTTAGAAGGATAAGACCACTCCTATTTACCCCATGAGGTCTTCGCTCTAACTTGGCATGCTGATCTTGGTAATATCATGCATATGGTGCCTTGCATTGCTTACTGTATACATTAAAGATGTCATCTGCTTAGTTTAGACATGCTTTGTGTCAATGCCATCTGTTTAGTTTCTTTATCGTATATGTGAATCATGCAATGCCATCTTGTCTAGCCAGGCATCATATATGTGAATTTTGCAATGCCACCCTGGTTAGCTAGTCATCTTATATGTGAATTATATCATGCCATCATTTTTTTATTACGTGTTAAATTTGTCAACAATTTTAGTACATTCAATTACTCTTCCTGTGCATCAGCCATTCGACACGGTCATGGAAAAATCTGGAGTGGAGACAAGGTCTTCAGAGCAGACAATGCTATCTGACGAAGCGCATGTCTTGCTGGTTACCGATAGCTCCTCAGAGGAGGATTCAGAGACAAATGACCAGTCATATCCCCCCCCCCCGTGGTGCATGCCCTAACTTGGCAGGGTTATGTTGCTCATATCGTGCGTATGGTATCTTGCATTGCTATGTCATTTGCTTAGTTTAGACATGCTTTAGTGTCTAATTACCATATATGTGAATTATGCAACGCCATCTTGTTGCAAGACATTATATATGTGAATTATGCAATGTTATCTTGTTGCAAGGCATTATGTATGTGAATTATGCAATGCCATGCCGTTTAGGCAAGCGTCATATATGTGAATTATATCATGCCGTCCTTTTTTTGTATTTCTCATTGCTTTTGTCGACAATGTTTGTATATTCAACTACTCTTCCTGTGCATCAGCCATTTGAATTGGTGATGGAGAAATCTGGAGTGAAAACAAGGTCTTCAGAGCACACAATGCTACCTGCTGAAGCAGATATCTTGCTGGTTACATATAGCTCTTCAGAGGAGGATTCAGAGGCAGATGACCAGTCCTATCATCCCCCTGAGGTGTATGCTCAAACTTGGCAGAGTTATATTACTCATATAATGCATATGTTGTATTGCAATGCTTAGTTTTTACATGATATACACAATATTGAATGCCATCTCCTTAGTTGACACATCATATATGCGATTGCCCTCTGCTCACTTCCTTAGTATATAAATCATATATTTGAATTATGTCATGACATGATGTTTACATAGACAGCATGTATCTGAATTATGGCATGCCAACCCATTTTCTAAAGACATAATATAGTTATATCATCTCATCCTGTTTACATAGTCATCATATTTTAAATTATGTCATCCTATCCATGAATTATATCATGCCATCATGTTTCCATCGACGGCATGTTTGTGATTTATGGCATGCCAACCACTTTAATAGACACATCGTATAGTTATATCATGTCATCCTGTTTACATAGTCATCATATTTTGGAGTATGTCATTCTATCCTGTTTAGTTAGCCATCATACATGTGAAATTGTGTCATGCTATCCTGTTTAATTAGCCATCATATATGTGAAATTATGTCCTGCTATTCTGTTTGCTTAGACAACATAAATGTGAATTATTTCATGCCCTGTTTTCTTCCCTACTATCCATTGCACCTGTCTATCTTACAATGTTTGTACATTCAATTACTTTTCTTGTTTATCAGCCATTTCAATTGGAGGGAGTGATGGCAGTATCTGTGGGAGTAAAAACACGGTCTTCAGAAAAGATCGTGCTACCAGTCGATGCAGATAGAACCACGGTTGTACTTGCCCAAGAACCAGCCCCACCACACATAACCCACACTCATGCAGATTGTACCCCTACCCAGTTGGACAGAGAACCAGCTACACCCCTTCTAACCCCAACCCCAGCAGATAGACACCCAGTTCCCGTTGACACAGCACAGTCTCCACCACAGAGCACCCAAACACGAGCAGTTAGTAAGGCAACTGCAGTGCCCAAATCACGAGGACCACCACTCCGAACCCGAAGTCAACGCTTAAAGCAGAAGAAGAATTGTTCTCATGTCAGGTTCCGTAGCTACGGTTCATACTACTTTGCTCTTGCATCACTGTATTTACTAATACCAACTAATTTCAAATTTGAAGGATGCAATTGAAACTCCAATGGCGCAACAGATATGTTTTAAACCTGTTTCTTCAACGTGTTTGGCTGTTTGCTGTTGAAACTTGCTCTATGTTGATTTCAGTTTCAATTGAATAAACAGTTATGTTCTCATGCCATGCACATTACAAGTGTTGTTATTGCTGTGTAGTTTCCCACACTTATATTCTGTCTATGCTGCTTTGTCTTGAATAGATATGATTCGAACTGTATCTATCTTGATTTGGCAACATAAACTAGAATGATATAGACCATACAGTGACCATACTACATAGATATATGTTTGTTTCATGTTGTTATCCTATCGAGCTTACTACTGAACTGGTTTACCAAAATGAGTTTCCTACACTACATTATAAACCTGAGATGTGTTTGTTTGTTTCTCTTTTAGAACGCGGATAAAATATTGGAGAAGAGTACCCTGTTATGCAATGGTAAAGGAAGTAATGCAGATAAGGTTCAAGATAGTGAGACATCCCTGTTGGTCTCCAAGAAAGCTGATAAAAACTATATTGAAGACACTAAGACAACCTCAAAGTCCTGTCTTGATGTAGTGTTCGAGTTACTGGCTACCACTGCTGGCACCAGCTCTTCGAACTCGTTGCCTGAATCAGTTTGTCTTCCTGAGTCTCAACTTCAAGTTGAAAGACATCGATCAGATGTTATGCGACAGGAAGCCGAAGGACTGAGGAAGTCCCTGCAGAATTCAGATGCATACTTTCTGGTGCAACAGCAAGCGCTGGAGCACTTAAGCGCCAAACAAGAGAAAGTTAATAAGCTTGCTAAGCATCTTGCCAGCATTATGGGTACCCAGGATATTGTTTCTTGAGCTCTTCTGAAGTGGTTTCAGTTCTGGACTTGTTTTGCTGCGGCGTTTATATGCTGTTGTGTTCCCTATATTTGCCCTGGTGGCGAACTTTGATGCCCAGTGGATGTAATATGTGTAATAGCCGTGATAGCCTTGTGTAAGTTGCTTGCTTATTTATTTCCTTGCTGTCTTGTTTATTTGTTTGCTTGTTGTCAGTGCAGTTCTTTTTCTGCGGTTTGCTAGTGGCTGCAATAACCTATTTTTTTAAAAACTAGGCCACAATAACCATGGGCTAATATTTACTGTAGTGACACTGGGCCTCCTACGGGCTGTAGAAACAGTGGGCCTTCTACGGGCCGTAGAAACAGTGGGCCTTCTACGGGCCGTAGAAACAATGGGCCTTCTACAGGCCGTATCATCAATGGGCCTTATACGGGCCGGATGATCGATTGGCCAAACATGGGCCAAACAGACCGCATTCTGGCCGTAAACGGGCTAGAGTTGGAATCGTCCGTTCATGGGCTGACCATAACGGGCCATCGTTAATAGGCCATATTTGATGACACTATGAAAATGGCCCAACGTATTAACGGACCACAAATGGGCCGACTGTAACCACGGGCTGAATTTGGCCCACAAGCAGAAAATGTCAGTAACGGGCCGTAAGTAAACGAATGCTGGAAAATAGCCCAAGAATAAATGGGCTCTAAGAAGGCCGAAAGATAACATGGGCTGGAAACGGCCCAACGGAATAACGGGCCGTTAATGGGTATAAAGTGATACAATGTTCTTTACAGGCCAGTTTCACCACGGGCCGTTAATGGGTGTAAAGTGATACACTATTCATTACGGGCCAGTTTCACCACGGGCCGTTAATAGGCCAAGAGTTACATAGGACCTCATATGGGCCGAAAGACGTCATGGGCCATACATGGGCGAGAAGTGAAAATGGGCTGGAATCATATTGGATGGCCCAGATGAAGCTACTGAGCCTAATTCGAATAGGGCGTAACGGGCCTTGGGTTAGCGGGCTGTAAATGGGCTATATGCGAACATGCCGTTAACAGGCTTTCCATGGGCCGGCCCGCCACCTTTTGACCAAGTCAAACGGGCCGGCCTTTTCAAAGGAATGGGCCTCTGTTGGGCCGTGCCACGTGTCGATGTATCATAGGCGCCTTCTATCCAATGAGTGGATGACATCTGTCCCAGCTATGAGCCGACACGTGTTTCCTCCAGCCAATGATGATTTTACACGTGGAAAATCCCCATTGGTCGGGGCTATTAACGGGTTATCGGATCCAAAACCCGACCCAATAGCTTAACGAAGTTCCGTTACGCTGGATGCCACGTGTTGGTCACCCTTGACAAAAGCACTTCTGTGACGTGCGATTTATCGTCATGGAAGTGGACACTTCCGTGATGATAATTTTGGTAATGTCATGGAACACTTCTATGACAGCACAGGTATGACTATCTTGACTCTGTCATAAATTTGTCATGGATGTACATGCATGACAAAAAACGCGACCTACTGTGACAAACACGTATCATCACGCAAGTGTATTTTTTGTAGTGATAGCAGCCCAGAGCCGCGCCCCCGAAGCAAGCCCCTAGCCGCATCGTGAGTACTAAGAAACCCGGATGCGTCACGATATGTAGATGATAGCCAATCCAGGCATGACTGCTGGAGTGTGGTCACATGCATGGACGAACTGATCTTCCATGTCATGCAGGGATCGTCCAGGCCGGCACCAACGTCTGTACAACACTTCTCTAGTACTATCGCTCGTCTCTCTCTTCTATTAACTCATCAGACTTGCAGAGCCGGGGAGTGTTCCTATGGTCGGTTCTCAATTGCGGTCCCACATGTGTGTGCAAACGCAATATGACGCGCGTTCCATTAGGAGAGCGGCGTGCCAGACCGACTGACTGTCTGGGGTGTGCCGCGAATGCGACGGGCATGCTGTATACTCCGTACATGTGTACCGCCATTTTCTTGAGGCTTTCCTCCATGGTGCAATCCATGGATACAAAATTAGTATATTGTACTATTTAGAAGTCGAGGGCGGGGCTTTTGCCGCGCGGTAGGTGTCGATGTCAAAACCGGCGGATCTCGGGTAGGGGGTCCCGAACTGTGAATCTAAGGTCGATGGTAACACGAGATGGGGGACACGATGTTTACCCAGGCTCGGGCCCTCTCTATGGAGGTAATACCCTACTTCCTACTTGATTGATCTTAATGAATATGAGTATTACAAGAGTTGATCAACCTCGAGATCGTAATGGCTAAAACCCTAGAAGTCTAGCCTGTATGACTATGATTATGATTCTTGCCTCTACGGACTAAGCCCTCCGGTTTATATAGACACCGGAGGGGACTAGGGCTGTACAAAGTTGGTTACAGAGAAAGGAATCTTCATATCAGGACGCCAAGCTTACCTTCCACGCCAAGGAGAGTCCCATCCGGACACGGGAGATAGTCTTCGGTCTTGTATCTTTACAGCCCATCAGTCCGGCGCATGTACCATAGTCCGGACGCCCAAGGACCCTCTAATCCAGGACTCCCTCAGTAGCCCCTAAACCAGGCTTCAATGAAGAGCTGTCCAGCGCGCAAATTGTCTTCAGCATTGCAAGGCGGGTTCCTTCTCTGAATACTCCAACACAGTCTTTGGACGAAATGAACGTGCCCGGCTCTGCAAAACAAATACCACACACCACCGCAGAGAGTATAATATTTCACGAGTCCAATCCACCGACAACTTTTGGTAATGTGGCACCACGTCATCACCCGGTCATTATTTTGAACCGTTTTTCGGCCTTCCGCTTCGAGATGCGGTCTCATTGGCACGTCTTGTCAAAGCCGAGATCGTGTCCCCTTATTGCAGGATTCTCATCAATATAGGCGTGGGTAATCCAACCGTGCCGTTTGCACAGCCCTTAGGAACAGGCAAGTTTTAAGGCGAGTGGGGAGGCACTTGATATTCCCTGCCTTTATAAGGAGATAAGGATTCCTTTCCTTCACCCACACCTTCTCTCTCTCTGCCCTCCCAATCTCGCGCTCCAGTGCCCAAGTCCTCATCTTTTCCGCCTCAAGAAAGCACTCGACCATGTCCGGATCTGGAGCGCAAGGCAAGTGGATGGCCTCCTCCGTTAAGGAGAAGGACATCACCAAGCTTCGGGAGGCCGGGTATCTGGCGAAAGAAATCGCCCACTGGCTTCCGGCCAAGGGGCAAATCGTCCCTACCCCAAAGCCCAATGAGAGGGTGGTGTTCATCCCCCATTTTGTCCGCGGGTTAGGGTTTCCTCTCCACCCTTTCATCCATGGACTCATGTTCTATTACGGGCTAGATTTCCATGATCTAGCCCCAAACTCCTTCCTCAACATCTCGGCATTCATTGTCGTGTGCAAGGCCTTCCTCCGCATTCCACCCCACTTCGGACTATGGCTTAAGATCTTCAACGTGAAGCCGAAGGTGGTGGACGACCAACACGCGGAGTGCGGAGGCGCCATGGTGAGCAAGCTGCCCAATGTCACATGGCCCAAGGGTACTTTTGTGGAGACTGTCAAAGAGTGGCGGAAACTGTGGTTCTATATCACAGAGCCCCGGGAAGCCACCTGGGCCGCGACTCCCGAATTCAAGTCCGGAGCTCCAATGCGGCTCACCTCCTGGATAGAGAAGGGCCCAAATTGGTCTTTGTTAGATGAGGTGATAGCGCTGCAAACGCGCATCCGAAGCATGGTGGACAAAAACATCAAGCTCGTCAACGTGATCTAGGTGATGCTAGTTCACCGGATCCTTCCATGCCAGAGCCAAACCCGCCCTTTATGGGAATTCGATCCGGAGAAGCACCAGGCCTTGGAAAGGCTCTTCGGAATCACACACGAAGATATCTGGAAGTTTCTCTTCAAGGGCAACGAGACGCCGCCGGACACCACCGAGGACCGCGGGCACGATCTGGCCCATCCCGCTAGTGCGGTAAGTCTTTCGCGTTTCAAGGTGTATCCTCTACTTGCTTATTCAAGGAAGATATCTAGACCTCACTATTATTTTTTAGGTATGGACAGAGAAAGCGGAGCGGGTTAAGTGTCCGGCTCCGCTGCCCAAGGAACCAGCCATCCCGCTTCTGACGAAGATGATGGTCCCGGCGCGTGCCAAGGGGGTCCGGAGTGGCCCCCGCCGCAAAGGAGCTTCGGACAGGACGTCTGAAGACAATGAGACTCCCTCCTCCACCGTTGAAGACGACGACGAGGAGGAGGAGGAAAGCAGCTCTCCCCCAGAGGGGGAAGGAAGAAGAGGGTGGCCTCGACAAATCTGGAGGCAGAGGCGTCCAAGAGGGGGAAGAGCTCCCTCGCGGATAACTCCGCGTGGGACGTCGACAGCAGCCCAGAGCCGCGCCCCCGAAGCAAGCCCCTAGCCATATCGTGAGTACTAAGAAACCCGGATGCGTCCATATATCCGGCCTCTCTACTTCATAGTTTTAACATGTTGAATTATGCAATTGCAGTCCAGCCCACGACAGCTCCCTGCGATCCTCATCAGGAGGTTCGCTCGATTCAAAGGCGATGGCCAGCGAGTCACCGCCGGCCGCTCACTCTCCCATGGCCAAGGGTGACGACGAGGTGCTGTCCCAAAGGACCTTCCCGAGCCAGGGAGAGGTTCAAGAGGCTGTCAGGTTGGCGCCAGAGGGGTGACCCTTCGACCATCGGACACCCGGGAGAGAGGACCCCCATGGAGACTGGCGATGGGGGCCATGTCCAGTTCAGACCCCAGCCGAATACGGTTCCGGAGACCTATACGGCTCCGGAATACGGCAAGCACCCTCCTTCAAAAGAAGGAGGTGTGCCTATTCCGCCGGTGACCTCTATCCAACCAGAGGCACCAGATAATCTGCTGGAAGCGCTACGAGGTGCTTCCATTATGGAGGAACACCATATCCTTATGGGTACGGTGGTTGAGAGGGTTCAGTCTGTCAAGAGTAGACTAACCGAAGCCTGCACCAGCCTGCTGACAGGCTTTGAGGTAAGCGACGCAAAAGAGAAAGTCATAGTATAGATAGTAGCCCCTGAGACACTGTCCGGTGTTCGGAAAGAAAAGCCGGACAGAGGATCAAGTAATTTTTGCAGGAAACTAACTAAATATGTCTTATGTGAATAAGCAGGCGTCGTTGCTGGCCGCAACCTCTCATGCTGCTGAGGTCTCCGGACTAAAGCAGAGTCTGGAGCGGGCCGAAGAAGAGCTCGTCCTTGTAAAAAGGCAGTTGGAGGACAAGCAAGGTATGTGATGACCTTGTGCATATCCAAAAAAGGATGAATGACTTGTGCTGACCATAGTGCTATGATATTTGTAGGAGCGGCTACTAAGGTTGAAATCCTTATGAAGGCGCTGGCCGAGGCCGAGGAGAGGGCGGCGAAGGAACAAGCCGCCTGAAAAAAGCATGCGGCCAGGGTTGGGGAGGTCCAGCAGGAGCTCCATGACGCCTTGAAGAAATACGAGTCCTTGGAGTGCCAGCATGCGGACCAAGAGTCCGAACTTGCGAAGGCCCGCCAAAGCGCACAAGAGGCCCAGACCGAAGCCCAAGGCGCCCTCCAGTAAATCCAGGAGGCCAAGAAGATCGCGGCGGGTAAGGCTTTAATTATGCAAAGGAAGTATGTGAAGAAGAGATATCTCTTACTGACCCGGATTTGGAGTTCTCCAGAGGCGTTTGCGGATCTGCCGCACAGCCTTTCTGACGGTGCTGAATTCTTCTGAGCCGAAGATGGGAGCTCAACGGAGAAGCTGTTCTGGTCGCAATACCTTGCGCGAGAACATCCGGTGCCCTTGAGCGACTAGCTAAAACAGCTGGTCGAGCTGCATAGGGTGGCCGAACTGGCCATGAAGGACTTAATAATCCAGCTATGGCCTGCCGAAGCCATACCCAGCAGCTACTTCAGTCTCGTGAAGTGGCTAGTCAACGCCTGTCCTCGGCTTGACGCCATCAAGCGGTCGGTTTGTATCGAAGGTGCGCGTATGGCCTTCCCCCGTGTCAAGATGCAGTGGGCGAAGATGAATGCCGTCACGATTGCGACCGAGGGACCGCCCACGGGCAAGGTGCACCGCACGCCCGAGAGATATTTTAGCGATGTCCTGGAGGGATCCTGCGTTGTGGCGGAGCAATGTACGAAGGATGTAATCTTTGAATGAATACAGTTACATTGTCTCGCTTTGTATTATAAAAACAAGTTCGGCTATGTAATATAATGTTTGTTTAATATTTTACCTCCTGTGCGGCCATGTTTATGAAATTTTGAGAGTTGGCCGGTCGTCGGCTTCAGCCCCCACGTAGGTAGTACGGGGGTGTTCGGTGTGGAATCTAAACACTCTTGATCCAATTTGTTTGGTCCTTGATGGAGGTGTTTAGCGCAACGAACCTGGCAATCGGACTATGTGGCTTTATCACCTTCATTAGCCATAGGAGTTCTACAATGAAAATTTAGGTGCATCCCCTAGTATCCAAACTAGGGTACTGTAAACACCTGATCGGGTAAGAGCCGATTCATCGCATAATGCGGAAAAAATCGCTAAAGATTTGACACCTCCGAAGAGCTGACCGGCTCTCGCCGTATCATGACAGTCAGTTTTCGGCTTTCTCTACTGAGGTGCTCATCCGGATAAACCAGGACAAACTCGCAGTAGTTCTCCCTTTACTACCCTAGCCGATATAGCGGAAAGTAAGGTAGTAAGCACAAGAGCCGGGCAACCCAACTATTGACCAAAGACATGATTCGGAGCCAATGCATATAATGCTAAATTCAGGGTGCCGAACAATATTGTAAAAAGTGTTCGGACTTTGTTGTCGTATTATGGGTCGCAATGAAGCCCCTGGCAGATTAAAGCGTACCAAAGTGTACGGTCGCAACTTTGAGAAGATTGTCAAATAAAAAGGAAAAAGGGGGTAGTAAGCTAGTGCCGCAGAAGTTGGGCCGCAAACTGTTTCCATTATAGTTTTATTAATACGTCAAAGCGTATTTGTACAAGTGGTGCAATAAGCAACCGGGTTATTTAACATGCCACAACCAAGGGAGACCTGCGTGCGGGTCCTGAAAGCAGGTAGAGTGATCGTTAAAGAGAACATCTAAGAATTCCCTTGTACGCGACTGCTTCTTGCCATCTTGGTGTATCCATCCTGCCGAGAGGACCGATGATTAGTTAGTCAGAAGAAACCTGCGGAAAAATGAAAGTATGTGTGTCTAGGAGCGGTCGAGCCGTATTGTGGATCACAAACTAGTTATGCCTCCGTCTATGCCCACGGTATTTTGAGTGCGTAGTTATGTACATGTGGTACCAATGCCGCCACTTGGTTGGGACTGGGACGGAGGCCAAATTGCTAATCGAGCTCTTGACGAGCTGGGCTGTCCTGCTGCAGAGTAGTCCGAACTTGTTTGACCATGTCCGGGAGCCCGGCCGTCGAATTAAGGTTCTGCTTGAGAAGGCCGCTCCGTACTTCTTCTGCTAACGTAGCGGTGTGCTCCTCGGTACGGAGGGAGTGTTCCGTGTTTCCATTGACTGTTATGACGCCGCGTGGTCCACGCATCTCCAGCTTAAGATAAGCGTAGTATGGCACCACGTTGAAGCGTGCAAATGCGGTTCGTCCGAGCAGTGCGTGATAGCCGCTGCGAAAGGGGACGATATCGAAGATCAACTCTTTGCTTCGGAAGTTGTCCGGGGATCCAAAGACAACCTCTAGGGTGATTGAGCCCGTACAACGGGCCTCTACACCTGGTATGACTCCTTTAAAGGTAGTCTTTGTGGGCTTAATTCTTGAGGGATTAATGCCCATTTTGCGCGCTATATCCTGATAGAGCAGGTTCAGGCTGCTACCACCGTCCATGAGGACTCGCGTGAGGTGGAATCCATAAATGATTGGGTCGAGGACAAGTGCGGCTGAACCGCCATGACAGATACTGGCCGGATGGTCCCTGCAATCAAATGTGATCGGACATGAAGACCATGGGTTGAACTTTAGGGCGACTGGCTCCATCGCACGGACGTCCCTGAGCGCGCGCTTGCGTTCCTTCTTGGGGATGTGGGTAGCGTATATCATGTTCACCGTTTTAACTTGGGGGGAAACGTCTTCTATCCCCCTGTGTTCGGTGGACGGGGCTCCTCGTCATCGTCCTCACTTTGCGACCCCTTCTCCTTGTTCTCGGCATTTAACTTGCCGGCCTCTTTAAAAACCCAACATTCTCTATTGGTGTGATTAGCTAGTTTTTCGGGGGTGCCGTGTATCTGGCATGGGCGATCGAGTATGCGGTCCAAGCTGGATGGGCCCGAATTGTTCCTTTTGAACGGCTTCTTCCGCTGGCGGGACTTGGAGACACTAAATCCGGCGTTGACCGCCATGTCGTCGGTATTATCACCGTTGTTTCGACGCTTGTGTCTGTTGCGTCGGGGCTTGCCGTTGCTATTTCTAGCTTCCATAGTGCCAGGCTCGTTTGCATTGTTCTTGCTACGGGCTAGCCAGTTGTCTTCGCCCGCGCAAAAGCGGGTCATAAGTGCCGTAAGGGCTGCCATAGACTTCGGCTTCTCTTGGCCAAGGCTTCAGCATCCGGACAGTCGACGATCTGGTTCTTTTTAGTTAAGAACCTAGTCCAGAGTTTCCTGCCTGACTCTTTGGGCTGCTGAATTATGTGACTTAAGTCGTCGGCATCCGGAGGTCGAACATATGTACCTTGGAAGTTGTCAAGGAAGGCCTCTTCCAAGTCTTCCCAGCTGCTGATGGAGTTTTCAGGTAGACTATTCAACTAGTGCCGGGCTGGCCCTTTGAGTTTTAATGCGAGGTATTTGATGGCATGGAGATCATCGCCGCGGGCCATATCAATGTGAAGAAGAAAATCCTCGATCCATACGGCGGGGTCTGTTGTCCCATCGTATGATTCGATGTATACGGGTTTAAACCCTTCTGGGAATTCATGCTCCATTACCTCGTCAGTGAAGCAAAGGGGGTGTGCGGCGCCTCTATATCGGGCCATGTCACGACGTAGCTCGGATGGAGTCCGTCTGCGGTTATCGTCCCAGAGTATGATTATTGCGTCCGGCTAGATAGATGTTATTGTGTGTCAGGGCACGTCTTCGTGATCCATAGATCGATCTGTTCTGGCCTGCTCTACTGTCCAAGTCCTGCCGCATGTCATATGTATGTCCCTGAGCTGTTTTGTCTCTGTCTTTACGGTGAGGTTGGGCGGGCTGGTGTTCGGCTTGAGTCGCCGCTATATCCCGATCACGTGGTGGTCGGTTAGCCACATTGCACGATGATCGTATGGGCTCCAACGCCTCATCATCGAACTGAGGTAGCAATTTGTGCTTCGGGTAACTTTTGGCTGGGCACTTGAGGCCGTATTCCACGGCTGCCAGGACATCAGTCCATCTATCATTGAGCATATCTTGATCAGCTTGAAGCTGCTGCTGTTTCTTTTTCAGGCTCCTTCCAGTGGCTATTCGCCGGCGCTTAAAGCGCTCCTGCTCGAGAGGTTCCTCAGGCACATAAAATCCTCGGTGCCGAGGCTTGCCTCATACTCGGAGAGCGGAAGATAATTACTGTCCATCGAGTCTTTGTGTTTGTCCTGTTCATCAGGGCTAAGTTCCCATCTTCCCGTTCATCTTGTTCAGAAGTTGCCTCAACGGGGTCTTCATTGTCTTCGGCATCGTCCGGAGTGTTATCTTCTCCTGTGCTGGTGTTGCTGTCTTTGCTGCGGCGTGATTTAGAGCGGCACTACTGACGCCGGAGCTTTGGTTGTATCTCAGGAGGTTTATCCTCAACTGGATCTTCCTTGTCATCGCCGCTGTTTTCTTTTGGTGCATCCACCATGTATACGTCATACGAGGAAGTGGCCGTCTAGCGTCCGGTAAACGGCGGGTTTTGGACCTCTTCTTCTCTGGCATCGTCGTCCATACCGTCGATGTCTTCAGAGCCGTAATCGAGCATGTCGGTTAGGTCCTCGACAGTGGCTATGAAGTGGGTGGTGGGTGGGAAACTAAATTCTCCGTCATCAGCCTCTAGTTCGAACCGGATATAATTTCGCTGTGAGTCCCCCACTAAGGAGAGTGTTTTTAATGAGTTTAGCACGTCGGCTAAAGGCGAGTGCCGGAAGATGTCCGCGGAGCTGAATTCGACGATCGATGTCTGATCAAGCTGGACGTACGCGGACGCACATGGTTCGGAACCTGTAGCGGGAAACGAGTCCGAGGTTCCAGTGACAAGGATCCCACTCGAGGTTGGGTCGGTCTGTGGCTCTGACGCCGCTGAGTCTGCGACTTCCGTGGCGGGGTTGACCCTCCCACTTATGGGCGCTATCTCCTGGGCATGGTCCGATGAAAAATTTAAGTCATGTTCATCGTGGTGATAGGGAGCTGCCGTGGTCTCGAATCCATCGAAGATCATGTCTCCGCGAATATCCGCGACATAGTTCAAGCTTGCAAATCTGACCTGACGGCCAAGGGCGTAGCTATCGATCTGCTCTAGATGGCCAAGCGAGTTGGCCCATAGTGCGAAGCCGCCGAATACGAAGATCTGCCCGGGGAGGAAGGTTTCTCCCTGGACAACATTGTTGTAGATGATTGACGGGGCCATCGAAACCTCTTGACGATGACACAGCGGAACTCTCAATGAAAGCACCAATGTCGGTGTCAAAACCGGTGGATCTTGGGTAGGGGGTCCTGAACTGTGCGTCTGAGGTCGATGGTAACAGGAGACGGGGGACACGATGTTTACCCAGGTTCGGGCCCTCTCTATGGAGGTAATACCCTACTTCCTGCTTGATTGATCTTGATGAATATGAGCATACAAGAGTTGATCTACCTCGAGATCGTAATGGCTAAAACCCTAGAAGTCTAGCCTAGATGACTATGATTATGATTCTTGCCTCTACGGACTAAGGCCTTCGGTTTATATAGACACTGGAGGGTACTAGGGCTGTACAAAGTCGGTTACAGAGAAAGGAATCTTCATATCAGGACGCCAAGCTTGCCTTCCACGGCAAGGAGAGTCCCACTCGGACACGGGAGATAGTCTTCGGTCTTGTATCTTTACAGCCGATCAGTCCGGCCCACGTACCATAGTCCGGACGCCCGAGGACCCCTAATCCAGGACTCCCTCAGTAGGCGGGGCAGTTCCGCCTAGTCGGTTCGACAGAGACGCGAGAAGATGAGGGAGTAGGCTACTGCAAACGTAGGGCTATGTGATTTGACAGCGAGTTACTGCTGGACAGGTGGGGCTCCGTTATTTGACTTGCCATTATCATTTTAACTACGGCACAATGACCGGCGTGAGTCTCCTGATTCCTGACCACCTCCATGGTATACAGGTGCCTCTCCCAATGCTCCACCATGTAGAGGCTGGCTCTTCCACGAGAGCCCACTCCTCCACTTTTTCCTTGCCTCTTTCCTCCACATATGCAAAAATGCCACGTAAGCATGATTATAGCCCACTATTGTACTTACTCGTACAGGTGCTAAGCCTGCCACATAGGCACAAAGTCTGATGTGGCAAGTTAATTAAGAAGAGAGAGACTAGTTTGGTGACCCTAGGAAGAAACGGTGCTAAGCTCGTGTACCTAGGTGAAAAGACAATTTTGAGTCTATAGCTAATTAAATGAAGCAAACTTAGCAACAAAAAACTAAGCACCTATGCATTGGGTACTTGAGTTACTAAGCCATTTAGTGCCCTTAGCACCTCATCTAAGCACCATTTAATTGGAAGAGGTCACTCCTTAGCAAATGCAATAAATACTACAAAGAAAGAGATAGAGAGAAGTAAAGAAATACTCTTATAGCCAACCTTATACCTAAGTGATACATCTGAAATGTATCTATAATTTTCATTGTTCCATGCTATTATATTATCAATCTTGGATGTTTTACAATCACTTATAGTCATTTCATATCATTTTTTGGTACTAACCTATTGACATAGTGCCAAGTGCCAGTTGCTGTTTTTCCATGTTTTTTACATCCCAGAAAATCAATATCAGACGGAGTCCACATGCCTCGAAACTTTATGGAGAATTTTTATGGGCCAGAAGGAACACAATGGGCCTTGACTGCGCCTAGGGGTGCCCCGAGGGGGGCACAACCCACCAGGGCGCGCCAGGAGGCCCAGGCCCGCCCTGGTGGGTTGTGCCCACCTCGGGTGCCCCCCGGACTGCCTCTTTGCTCTATAAATACCCCAATATTCCAGAAACCCTAGAATAGTCGACGAAATATTCATCCAGCCGCCGTACAGTCCAGAACCACCAGATCCAATCTAGACACCATCTCTGATGGGGTTCACCACCTCCATTGGTGCCTCTCCGATGATGCGTGAGTAGTTCTTTGTAGACTTTCGGGTCCGTAGTTAGTATCTAGATGGCTTTCTCTCTCTTGCTAGATTCTCAATACAATGGTCTCTTGGAGATCGATATGATGTAACCCTTTTTGCGGTGTGTTTGTTGGGATCTGATGAACTTTGAGTTTATGATCAGTTATATCTTTTTATATCCATGAAAGTTATTTGAGTTTCTTTGATCTCTTATGTGCATGATTTCTTATAGCCTCGTATTTCTTCTCCGATATTTGGGTTTTGTTTGGCCAACTTGATCTATTTATCTTGCAATGGGTAGAGGTGCTTTGTAGTGGGTTCGATCTTACGGTGCTTGATCCCAGTGACAGAAAGGGAAATGACACATATGTGTCGTTGCTACTAAGGATAAAATGATGGGGTCTATCTCTACATAGATAGATCTTGTCTACATCATGTCATCGTTCTTATTGCATTACTCCATTTTTCCATGAACTTAATACACTAGATGCATGCTGGATAGCGGTCGATGTGTGGAGTAATAGTAGTAGATGCAGGCAGGAGTCGGTCTACTAATCTTGGACGTGATGCCTATATAATGATCATTGCCTGGATATCGTCATAATTATTTGAAGTTACAACAATTGCCCAATAGTAATTTGTTTACCCACTGTTTGCTATTTTTCTTGAGAGAAGCCACTAGTGAAACCTACGGCCCCCGGATCTTCTTTCTCATATATTTGCCATTGCGATCTACTTTTCTCTTGCATTTATTTTTAGATCTATTAAACCAAAAATAAAAATACCTTGCTGCAATTTTTCTTTATTTATTTTATCTAGCGTTCGATCTATCAACTTACTACAAATTTATCTCACGTTCGTTTGCCACTTGAGGCGCCGTACCCCGGAAGGGATTGAAAACCCCTTTAACACGTCGGGTTGCGAGGATTTGTTATATGTGTGCAGGGGCTCTTTAGTTGGGTTTCTTGGTTCTCCTACTGGTTCGATAACCTTGGTTTCATATCTGAGGGAAATACCTACCGCCGCTGTGCTGCATCATCCCTTCCTCTTTGGGGAAATACCGAGGTAGCTTCAAGTGACATCAAAAGGAAGTTCTGGCGCCGTTGCCGGGGAGGATCTTCAACATATACCAGGTTCCTGATCACAAATCCCATCTCCTCGCAATTTATATTATTTGCCATTTGCCTCTTGTTTTCCTCTCCCCCACTTCACAAAAATTTGCCACCTTATTGGCCTCTCTTTTTTGTCCGCTGTTTTCTTTGCTCTCTAGTCTTGATGGCTAGCGTTCCTACTCCTCCTTTGTCACCAGATTTTGAAGTTGTTTACTTCAAGCAAAGACAAGGAGAAAATTTGAAAGATGCCTGGTATAGGCTTATGGAATCTTATCGTATTTCCAGTTTAAAGGGGGACGGTAAAGTTTTGCTTCGTAACTTTTACATAGGATTGGCTTTGCATCATAGACAACTCCTAGATTTTACCCCTAAACTGGATTTTATTGAGCTTGATGCCAATGCTGCCTATGAAATTTTAGAAGGAATTTTGGGTATTCCACCTCAAAAGAAGGGGTTTTCTTTCACCCCTGAAGGAGTCCAAATGTTGGACAAACTTTGTGATTTACATAAACATATGGTTGAAATACAAAAATATAATGAACCCCTCAAACACCTCAATGGTAGTATCAATCGCATGAATACCTTGATTACTCTTTGCAATAAGCGATGGGATATTTTGGATCTTAAGATGGTTACTTTCACAGAGAATTTAGGGAAGCATAAAGAGCCTCCAAGGTTTGAGAAAACCCTTACAAAAGTTGCCAAAACTTCGGAAGACAAAACTTAGATCCTTGCTTTATGCCTAGCTAAGGGCGTAAAACTATAGCGCTTGTTGGGAGGCAACCCAATGAATAAATTTTATTTTTGATTTTTGCCTTCTGTTCGGGAGTGTTAACACAATTATGCTACTGTTATGATTGTGTTTTTTGTGTTTTAGTTAGTGTTTCTGCCAAGTAGAACCGATAGGATCTTCTTGGGTGATAGTTGTTTGATCTTGCCGAAAAAGACAGAAACTTTACGCTCAGGAAAATAATTCTAATTTTTTATCAGAAAGTGATTTTGCCCTGATTCTTTTTGCATAAGATTAATATACAAATTGGTCAGGTGTTCCTATTTTTTCAGATTTTTTGGAGTTCCATAAGTTTTCGTCTAAGTCAGATTGCTACAGACTGTTCTGTTTTGACAAATTCTGTTTTGTTTGTGTTTTGTGCTTATTTTGATGGCTCTATGGTTTTCTTTGATGAGTTTTGCCATAGAAAAGTTGGAATACAGTATATATAATACAAAAACATAATATGAATTGGTTTGATACATTACTTATAGTAGTGGTTTGCTTTCTTACACTAATGGATCTCACGGAGGTTTTGTTGAGTTTTGTGTGATTGAAGTTTTCAAGTTTTGGGTTATCTTACAATGGATGAAGGAAGGATAGAAGAGCCTAAGCTTGGGGATGCCCCGGCATCCCAAGCTATTATCCAAAAATGAGCAATAAACTAAGCTTGGGGATGCCCCGAGTGGCATCCCCTCTTTCTTCTAACGACCATCGGTATTTTACTCGAAACTATATTTTTATTCATCAAATGATATGTGTTTTGCTTGGAGCGTCTTGTATGATATGAGTCTTTGCTTGTTTTACTTTGTGTTTTAAGTCACCAATCCTTGATGGACACACCTATTTGAGAGAGCCAAAATTATGTCATGACTTGTTAGAATTGCTCTCTATGCTTCACTTAAATTTTTATGAGCAATGGACTTGCTCTAGTGCTACACTTATATCTTTTTGAGCACGGCGTGCTTTAGTATTTTTCAAGAAATTCTCTCTTGCTTGACTTAAATTAATTTGAGAGAAAGAAATTTTTTTATGCTCATGATCTCCACTCATATTTGTTTGAGCTTGTCAAAAGCAACACATGAAAATTAGTACCAAAGTGATAGATATCCAAGAAGGATATAATAAAAACTTTCATGAAGATCATTGGACAAAATAAACTTGATTCTTAGTAATAGTTTTGAGATATGATGATGTGATATATGAGTTATGTTGGTGAGTAATTATGCTTTAGTAAGAATATTGGTGTTAAGGTTTGTACTTGTGGTGCATTATTCGGTGTTATTTATGCTTAATGCTTGCTTATGAGATTATCTGTTTCCTGGTTGATCGCTTCTCAATATTTTGCAAGCCTTCATTTTGCACTAAGTATGATCTCTACTTGTGCATCCAAAATCCTTAAACCAGTTTTGCCACATGAGTCCACTGTATCTACCTATATGCGGTATTCTTTTCCGTTCTAAGCAAATTTGTATGTGCCATCTCTAATTTTCAAAATAAACTTCTCTTTTGTGTGTTTGTTTCGCTCGCAGAGTGGTGAGGGGTGGCTAATATTTTCCATGCTAGATGTGTTATTCTCAAGATGAGTGTTTATTCACTTGTCATTGCATGAGAGTAACACAAAGGTATTAGGGATGCCCAGTCCCGAAATGCAAAAAAAATGAATTTACTTTTTGTTATAAAATAATAAATTCCTTGGAAAGTGTTGGTATGGAGGGAACCCGTGGATACGGTTAGTCATGGAAAGTGAAAGTATGGTGTAAAAAGGAATAAACTTTATTTTCTGTTTGGGAACCGCCTATGATATATATAGCATGGAAAGTGTTGGGAACTCTAAGTCGTTTTCGTTGGTGGGATGGATACACCTCGCAAAATGTTTTTATCTCTAAGTTTTTCGCTTTGAGCTCTCGCACCTCTACAAATCCCTACTTCCCTCTGCGAAGGGCCTTTCTTTTACTTTATGCAATTTTTTTTATTTTGAGTCTCCATCTTCTCTTATAAAAGCACCAACTAGGAGGCAATATGATCGTACTTAAGTATTGGGTGTAGCTAATATTCGAGTGTGTTTCATGAGTGGATCAATGTTTGACCATGATGGGCTAGGGATAACTTATTTTAGCGTTGATATTTTGAAAGACATAGTTGCTTGTTGATATGCTTGAGTATATAAATTATCATGTCAAAACTAGACTACTGCTTTGAACAACTAAAAGTCCAAATGTCCATGCTATAAAGAAAAGAATATGATATGACATGTTATGCAGCATTCCACATCAAAAATTCTGTTTTATCACTTACTACTCGAGGACGAGTAGGAGTTAAGCTTGCGGATGCCGATACGTCTCCAACGTATCTATAATTTTTGATTGTTCCATGCTGTTATATTATGAATCTTGGATGTTTTACAATCATTTATAGTCATTTTATATCATTTTTGGAACTAATCTATTGACATAGTGCCAAGGGCTAGTTGCTGTTTTCTCCATGTTTTTTACATCGCAGAAAATCAATATCACAGGGAGTCCAAATTCCCCGAAACTTTACAGGAGAATTTTTATGGGCCAGGAGGAACACAACGGGCCCTGGCTGCGCCTGGGGGGGTGCCCCGAGGGGGGCACAACGCACCAGGGCGCGCCAGGAGGCCCAGGCGCGCCCTGGTGTGTTGTGCCCACCTCGGGTGCCCCCCGGACTGCCTCTTTGCTCTATAAATACCCCAATATTCCAGAAACCCTAGAACAATCGACGAAATATTCATCCAGCCGCCGCAGAGTCCAGAACCACCAGATCCAATCTAGACACCATCTCGGATGGGGTTCACCACCTCCATTGGTGCCTCTCCGATGATGCGTGAGTAGTTCTTTGTAGACCTTCGGGTCCGTAGCTAGTAGCTAGATGGCTTTCTCTCTCTCGCTGGATTCTCAATACAATGGTCTCTTGGAGATCCATATGATGTAACTCATTTCGCGGTGTGTTTATTGGAATCTGATGAACTTTGAGTTTATGATCAGTTATATCTTTTTATAGCCATGAAAGTTATTTGAGTTTCTTTGATCTATTATATGCAAGATTGCTTATAGCCTCGTATTTCTACTCTGATATTTGGGTTTTGTTTGGCCAACTTGATCTATTTATCTTGCAATGGGAAGAGGTTCTTTGTAGTGGGTTCAATCTTACGGTGCTTGATCCCAATGACAGAAAGGGAAACGGCACGTATGTATCGTTGCTACTAAGGATAAAACGATGGGGTCTATCTCTACATAGATAGATCTTGTCCACATCATGTCATCGTTCTTATTGCATTACTCAGTTTCTCCATGAACTTAATACACTAGATGCATGCTGAATAGTGGTCAATGTGTGGAGTAATAGTAGTAGATGCAGGCAGGAGTCGGTCTACTAATCTTGGACGTGATGCATATATAATGGTCATTCCCTGGATATCATCATAATTATTTGAAGTTCTATCAATTGCTGAATAGTAATTTGTTTACCCACCGTTTGCTATTTTTCTTGAGAGAAGCCACTAGTGAAACCTACGCCCCCTGGGTCTTCTTTCTCATATATTTGCCTTTGCGATATACTTTTCCCTTGCATTTATTTTCAGATCTATTAAACCAAAAATACAAAAATACCTTGCTGCAAGTTTTCTTTATCTATTTTATTTAGTGTTCGATCTATCAATTTACTACAAATTCATTTCACATCAGTTTGCCACTTGAGGCGCCGTACCCCGGAATGGATTGACAACCCCTTTAACACGTCGGGTTGCGAGGATTTGTTATCTGTGTGCAGGGGGTGTTTACGTTGTGTTGCTTGGTTCTCCTGCTGGTTCGATAACCTTGGTTTGATATCTGAGAGAAATACCTACCGCCGCTATGTTGCATCATCCCTTCCTCTTTGGGGAAATACCAATATAGCTTCAAGGGACATCACTAACCTTGTTGTATGAGTGACTAAGTGATGACTATGTATGACATGCCAACATTAGATAGCCTAATGCACTTCAATCTCCAAGGGCGCGACCGCGCGAGCGAGGCGACGGTCGTGGTAGGCGCGACCATGATACGGGCTGCTGGCAGCCCTTAGATCTGAGATCAAACGGTCGCATGATAAGTTGCTGAAAATTTGCAGAATAACCCTCCAGGATAGGATATTCACCCATAGGTCTAGAATCACGCCATGCAACCATTCGATCTCAGATCCAAGGGCTCTTGGAAACCCGTATCATGGGAGAATGGAAAGCTTCGTACCACCTGTAATTTTCCCGACGCTTGACATGACATCGAAAGCCATTTAATTGGGCGTCGAGTAGACATGACATCTAATTGGGCCCCCATAGTACTGTGCATGAATCCGTTTATCCACCAGGCAAGCCACTACCCTGCCATTCGCACGCCCCACTCAGCATTTTTACAATCGAAAAACCGTTGACAGGTCGCTCCTACTCGTCCCCGGACATCCTATAACATTACGGCAGTTCGCTCCTAGTCGTCCCATCCTTTCACATTACGACAGTTCCACTAATCCTAACCCTCCTCCCAAATCCATGGCATCATAAATCTCTATGATCAGCGGTGAGTACAAGGTTAGAACCATCACTGGCGATGAGTTCGACGTCATCTACACCCGTTTTTCCGCGACGGTGAAAGGATGCCTTGCTCTCTTCAGACGCATGTTCGATAACTCAAATGATGAGTGGGTCGCTGGGCTAGATGTTGAGTACACCACAACCCTGGACAAAGAGAAGAATCTAAAGGAGGAATAGAAGATGAAGCCCACCGTGATCCAGGTTTGCGTGCATGACTTATGCTTGGTCTACCACATATGCCATGTCGACGTTGAGTGCGAGGAATTTAAGAACTTCCTCAAGGGCGGCCTAGTCAAATTCATTACTGTAGACTTTACGAACGATAGAACAGTCCTGGGTCGGATAGGCCTCATTGTAGGCAACCCCTTCGACCTCCAGAAGAATGGGCTGGTGCCCTCCCGTGACCAGCCTTCAATGCTGACACTGGCAGGAGCCATGGTTCATCCTTCGTACAGTAAACTGAAGAAACCGCCGCCCAAGTTTCATCGTGCATGGCAGTGGAATGTACTAGGTATAGACCACATCCACTCCGCTGCCATCGTGAATGGATGGCTACCTTTGTTTCAATATCTACAAGGGTTGGATGAAGATCAAGAGCCAACACTACAGGAATCAGGCACTTTGCCGTCTGCCATGGCTGACGGCAAAGGCCTTTGCCGTCCGCCAGCAGACAGCAACAGGTCCGGCTGAATAGGCTACGGCGAAGAGCTCTTTGTCGTCTGCTGGCGGACGGCAAAGCTGGAACGCTCTTTGCCATTGGCCAGTAGACGACAAAGAGCCTGGATGGCAAAAGTGCCAAGTTAGGTCCGTTAGGGGGTTAACGGTGTGCTTTGCCGTCCGCAAGCAGACGGCAAAGCACGTTGCACCTATGCCGTCTGCTAGCGGACGGCAAAGTAGCAAAATAGGCCAACCCCTAGGTGCTGCCACGTGTCATGCCATGCCATCCGCTGGCATACGACAAAGGTGCAACGTTCTTTGTCGTCTGCCAACAGACGACAAAGTAACCAAATAGGCCAGCCAGTTACCCAGGTTGCACAGGTAGCAACCACGTGGCAGCTCTACCGTCTGCTGGCTGATGGCAAAGAGCCTGTATAGCCCCTATTTTTTCTGTTTTTTCTTATATTCATTCAATTTCAACACACAAGCTTGAACACACAATTTTCACAGCAGACATATGACATATCCAACACACAAGTTTCATCATACATACATAACCAACACATAGTTCCATCCATACATAACCAACACATAGTTTCATCACATTGTTCATCCAACACCAATCCATCCATATCACTAGTTCCACATTGTTTAGCGAGACAAAAGAAAAGCAGAAAGGGAATACTCCATCCATGCAAGCTTCCGTGAAGTAAATGAAATCTGTAAAATGGGAAACAAGAAAGTTAGAACAAGAAAACTAGAAGAAGAAGAAGAAGAAGAAAATGAACAAGAAGAAGAAGAATAAGTAAGCATACTTAGGTAAAATCGAGCTAACCTAGCTAATTATGCCTTTTTTGAGCGAAGTAAGCATATTATGCCATTTTTGATATAAAGCAGCTAAGTATAGGTCATTATTGATCTAACCTAGGTAACTAAGCATATTATAGCTAACTTAGAGCTAACTCAGGTCATTTTGGAGGAGAAGAAGAAGACTAGAAGAAGAAGAAGAAGAAGAAGACTAGAAGAAGAAGAAGAAGAAGAAGAGGAAGAAGACTAGAAGAAGAAGAGGACTAGAAGAAGAAGGTTTTTACCCTTTTCCTTCTCATTCTTCTTCTTTTATTCTTTCTTTTTCTTCTCTTTCTTCTTCTATCCTTTATTTTTCTCCTCTTCCTTGTTTTTCTTCTTCTTATTCCTTATTTGTGTAATTTTAGAGCTTACGTAGGTAATTATGCCATTTTTAGCCAACTAAGCTTATTATGTCAATTTGGAGGAAATTAAGGTAAGTATAGGTCATTTTTGTGCTAACATAAGTAATTATGCCATTTTTTAGCTAACGTAGGTAAAATGGATCATTTTCGAGCTAACCTAGCTAAAATGGATCATATGGGAGCTAACGTAGGTAAAATGGATCATATTGGAGCTAACCTAGGTAAACTAGCTCATCTTGGAGCTAACCTAGGTAAAATGGATCATATTGGAGCAAACCTAGGAAAAATGGGTCATTTTGGAGCTAACTTAACTAATTATGCCATTTTTGAGTTAACTAAGCATATTATGCCATTTTGACATAAGTAAGCTAAGTATAGGTCTTTATTTAGCTAACCTAGGTAACTAAGCATATTAGAGCTAATTTAGTTAAGTATAGATCATTTTGGAGCTAAGTAAGGTAATTATGTCATTTTGTAGGAAGATTGGATAAGTCTAGGTAATTATGGTAACCATTTTGGAGGAAATAAAGCTAAGTCTAGGTCTTTATGCATTCGGTAGGCAAAACACTAGAGTAATGTTACCGTCATCACGGAGGTGAAGGGTCGGTCGGGTTTACGCCAGTGTCAGACGGAGAAGGACCGGTCAGGGTTGGGGTTGCGCTAGTGCGAGACGGAGAAGGATCGGTCGATGCTTGTCGGGAGGCATGCTGCACCAAAGATAATTTGCAATATCTCGTTAGCATGATGCAATTGAAATGTGAATACTAGTAACTAATGACCATTCAAATGAAACTCACCGTGTCCTCTATACCAATCTGAGGCATCGGCGGAGGGGTATGACCGTTTTTCTCGCACACGGACTGCACATTTTGATTTCACGAGTTAGTAATATAAATTAGTAATTAAACGAATATTACATGCATGATTTGGCTAATAAGCAGGAGAAACTTACCACGAGGAGCTTGTATAGGGCCCGGTGAGACCCGTCGTTCTGGTTCCTCTCCTCCTCCAGCATCCTAGCCGTCCTCTGCTCCAGCTTGGTCTCCCTCTCCTTGGCCTGCCTGTTTGCCTCCGCCAGAAGCTCCTGGGCCCTAGCCTCGATGGCGAGGTCCACTGGCCGTGGTCGAGGTGGTATGTCAGGAAGAGACCTCGCGTGGCGCTTCTTGATCTCCGGGAGACTGCTAGGACAACGTAACAGTCCATCCCCAATGGCTATCGAGCCATGTTTCCTCCCATCACCAGATAGCATCACGAGCTCTATATCAAAAGGACTCTGGCTCGGGTTGAAGTCATCCCATTTCGTCGCCTTCCCCCCTGTCTCTGTACCTCACAAGCTTGTCGTGGGAGGAGATGTTGCTGAAGCTCTCTGGATGATCGAGGTCATCCTCAGAGAATGCATAGGCCTTCTTGAACGGGGCCATATGGGCCATGGCATAGAGGTCGTACAACGGTGGCACTTCCTTCTTGTTGTCTCTCTCCTAAAAGAGAGGAACAACATATTAGTTAAGGGCTGAAGCTAGCATGAAGAATGAAATTGCATGAATCGTTAAGGGCCGAAACCACATACCTAGTGATCCCCATACTCAAACAGGCTGGAGCTCCCTTGATAGTGTGGCACACCTCGCATTTGGGAACGCTTGTCCCTGGCCTTGTTGTGTTCGGCTAGCCATTAGGGAGAGCACCACTCATCCACCAACGCCTCCCAACAGTCCATCATATCCGCACACCATCTCGAGGGCACCTAAGTTTGGCAAAGAGAAATTTCAGCGCTACGCCTATGAATGAAATCAAGGAAACTAAGTACAAGGCCTTAAGAATAGGTGATTACATTCATGTACTTCTCCTTACTCAGATACTTGCGGCGGCACTTCTTCTTGGCCCTCCTAATGTTTGTCGAGGCATAGTAGTCTTGAACAGCCTGCACCCTAGCCTCGTGCCGTAAGTTCTGAAGTAGGCGCTTGCACTCGGCTTCGAGAACCCTAGCCGCCTCCGCCTCGTGTTCCTCAGCAACCCTGTAGAAGGTCTGGAATCGAACAAGACAACACTGATTAGTACAATCACTAGGTAATGTTGATTTTTAATTCTATAAAGTAGAAATTACCCAAAACCGTTGCCTCACAATGTCGGCCACCATCTCACACACGACACCATCGACCCTCTCCTCTGGCGGGGCCAGGGCAGGCACGTACAACTCACAGCTCATTGCTAGCTATGGAGCCTGACCCTCACCGGGCAACGTGACCCACCCCGGGAACTACTATCGGCAAATCACACCAAGGACCTGGTTGGGCCTGCGGACACCATCGGGGTGTATCCAACCCCTGCAGTATGACAAGGCCAACATGTTAGATATTAATTTGAAGAAACATGAAGGACAAAGGTTAAAACCGAGTAAATGCACTTACTTCTCCCTGTTAGGCCGAATCAACCACCTCTGATCGCGGGTCGCCGGCACGTCCGGGAGCTTCGTACGACCATGCTGGTAGACCTTCTTGCCCTGCTCAACCAGCTCGCCATCGCTAAAACTATCATCAGACCAGGTCTCCTCGCCATCAGCATTGGCCACTTGTCTCCGGAGTCACCTGGGACGAAGACTCTTGGACCGGAATCTCATGGGACAAAGACTCTGGGGCCTGAGTCTCCTGGGACGAAGGCTCGGCGACACGAGGCTCGTCAGCCCGAGGCTCGTGGACCGGAGTCTGATATGGGTCCAAGTCTGACGGCTCCACCTGAGATGGAGCACTCCGGTGGTCCAGAGACTCAGCTACGGGTGGCGGCAAGGAAGGCACAATAGCCATTCCTACCTCTCCCGCCGCCACGTCCACCTCTAGATCCCCTCTTCGTCTTCCCCCGACCTCTCCCGGCCGAAGAAGAAGGGCCCGCCAGTGTCGCCATGCTGTCTACGAGCGCTCTCTGAAGCTACTGGGGTGGAATATAGCCACCCCTCCCAGCACGCGCCGAGGAAGAAGGAGGCTCGGAGCACTCTCGGCCCGCGCCCACCATCTATCAACACCTGCAATGACAAAGAATAAATGAAATTAGTACAACATAAACATAATAAAAAATTTGGTGGGTGAAAACAACACCAAAACCCCTTTTCTGATATTTCAAGCTTTTGGAATATTTACATAGAAAATATTCTCTATAAATTCCAAGAAAATTCTAGCATGTAAAAAATGCCATATTTGGTTATCTTGCCAAGTATCATCTCTTGGAGAACAAAATGACATCACCAAAACCCCTCAAACTAATTAACCTAACTAACCTAGTCTAAAGAAAACTAACCTAACTAACCTAACTGCTAACACCTTCTACTTATTCTAAAGATAACTAACCTAACCTAACTAACCTAGAAACTAACCTAACCTAGTCTAAAGATAACTAACCTAACCTAACTAACCTAGCTACCTAAAATAAACTAAATTAACCAAAAATAATCTCCTTTCCCCGCCGATCTTTCTTTTTCTTCTTCTTCCTTATTTTCCTTCTTCCTCTTGTCTTCCTTTTCTTCTTCATTTTCCTTATATTCCTTTTTTCTCTTCACTTCTAATTTTTCTTCTTTTCTTCCTAATATAAAAAACTAACCTACAATCTACTAACCTAAAAAAAGCTAACCTAGAATCTACAATCTACTAACCTAATTAAAGCAACTAAATCTACTAACCTAATTAATGCAACTAAATCTACTAACCTAAAGCAACTAAATCAACTAACCTAAAGCAACTAACCTAAAGCAACTAAATCAACTAACCTAAATCAACTAATTAACCTAAAGCAACTAAATCAACTAACCTAAAGCAACTAATTAAATGTACTAACCTAAAGAAACTAAATCAACTAACCTAAAGTAACTAAATCAACTAAAACATCAAGAAAAAAAATAAAAAAATAAAGGGCAGAACCTCACCAGGGGGCGGAGCGGCGGCGGGCGGCGGGGGACGGCTGGACGGAGAGGCGCCGGGGCGGCAGGCGGCCTGAGCGCCAGGGCGCCGGGCGGCCTCAGTGGTCGGGTGCGGTGGGGGTCGGCGGCAGGGACGGCTCGGGCACGGGAACGGCACGGTGAGGGAAGAGAGACAGAGGGGAGAGAAAGAGGATGGCGCGGGCGCGGGCGCTGACCTTTTTTGATAGGTCAATCTCTTTGTCGTATGCTAACAGACGACAAAGAGCCTAGGTAGTGGGGTGCGCCGGGGGGGGGGGGGACCGGCCGTTAGGCGGGCCACTTTCTAGCGGACGGCAAAGAAAGTGGCCGTTAGGTTCTTCTCGTTAGTGGGCCACCCACCCTCTTTGCCGTCGGCTAGCTGACGGCAAAGCTTCTAAGCCGCCAGCTAGCGGACGGTAAAGAGCAGGCTGACGGCAAACATGTTCTTTGTTGTCAGCTCATTCTTTGCCGTCAGTTTTATGTGAGCTTATGGCATCGACGATCTATGCCATCAGCTTGCTGACGGCAAAGAGCTGGCTGACGACAAAGATCCTGATTCCAGTAGTGCAAGTGTGCGATTCAAGCAAAGAAGTATCGGCCAAGAGGAAGAGGGACAAGGATGAAGTCGAGCACGTGGACGAGGAGTCTGATTAAGGTGGCAGTGTCGTTGCTCATGGTGGTTCTAATGCAGTGTCTACCAGATTAGTTGCTTAGTTTAATTTCAGGTGTGCTTCGTTTTATTTGAGGGGTGTGTTATGCTGAGCCCCCAGCAGAACTATGTTATGTTCCTTCTCGTTACTTTAACTCTTCAGTACGTACATACTAATATTTCTTACAGTTCATCTTTTAGTTGGTATAGTACTTCCACTCATTTATTCACATTATATACGTACAATATATATGGCCAACATCATATAGCCAGCAGTTTAGTTGTCAAAGAATTTCAGGGTGCTTAGTTTTGTCAAAGAATTTTAGGGTGCTTAGTTTTCTTTGAGGGGTGTATTGTGCTGGACACCATTATTGTGACTCAAATCTCTTTTGCCATGTTATAATGACATAAATACCAATGGACCAACATGCCAACTCTCCCTCTATCTCACTACAGTAAAATAAAGTGTGGGGCCTACTTGATCCCAACAACGTTCTTATTTTCCTGTAAAATTATTCGCTTGGTTACTCCTGACAAGCGGGGCCACATTTATCATTGTGAGAATAGGCTTATTTTTGTCATATAACATGGTCAACGGGTTTGACGTGAAAATAACAATGTCTAATGGAATTTTTGAGCAAACATCTAACTTAACGATGGCATTTTTGAGATATATAATTGCATTTTTGAGCAGGCATCTCACGGATCGATGACATTTTTTAGTTGTAACTTCTAACGGCAAAACTGAGTAGTGATACACAACTAGTGGCATAAATAATAAGAACCCAAGAATTAAATAGGTATGTTAATTTCTTTAATAGAATTTAGCACCCCATTTAAGCACGTACTAGCTTTTTAATAGTACTATATGCATAATTTGGCGACGAGCGCTCTCTATATGTACCACCTTTTTTATTTAATTTCATATTGTTAGCTTTGCTCCATGGCGCAATCCATCGATACTACTACTGTACAAAAGTATACATTTTTTAAAAGGCTAGAGGGCGGGGAAGTCTAGCTTGGTCGATTGCAAGAGAGGCGAGGGCCTTTGTGATTTGACGGCTCATTACTGCTGGAAGGCGGGGCCTTGTGATTTGACTTCTCGTATAAATGTGCCGACAACCCGAGGAGGAGCAAAGAACCGTGCGCTATACTCAAGTTTTCCACTGGAGTACGACGGAGGAGCACGAAACTCGGCAGCCCAGTGCCATATGGGGATAAAAAATGATCTAATTTGCTAGTCTTCTCATTGTTAGCTTTGTTCTATTCATGCCTCACAGAGAACATGACACGTGCGGAGAAATACCCAAAGAAAAGAAGAAACACGGGAGCAAAAGAAGAAGGAAGATTATCACCCCCAAAAAAGAAGGAAGACGCACACACAAGTCTGGGGCGCTGCTCTCTACTACATGAAGGGTTGCTGGCCGCAGAGTCGTAACTGCTTCTTCATCGCCTCCACGACCTCCATCTCCTTGCACGTCTCCTCCGCCATCTTCTTCATTCTGTCCATGACGCAGGATTTCTAGATGCGAGCCTTCATCATCTGTTCCACGGCCGCATTACGTACCTTGACAGCAGTCGAGTGCTCGATGCGGAGCTTCGCCAACTCCTCCTTCTGTTCCATGACGAGGGCCTGCAGCATCTTCATCGAGGAACTAGTATTCTCATGCAGCTTCTTCCAGCCGGCGTTCTCCTCTTTCAGCAGGTCGAGCTCATGGCAGAGCTTCGCCTTGTCCTCCTGAAGTTGCAGGATTTCGCCGGTCGCCTTCTTCTCCGAGGCAATGCTCTTCTTCAGCAGCATCACCAAGCCGGCGGTCAACTCCCCCTGCTCATTGAACTCAATGGGCATGTCATCGAGGCTCTCCTTCAGCAGCTCCACCAAGACGTGGATGAACTCCTTTTGCTTATTGAGGTGCTTCTTGAGCTGATCGGGCATGCCGTCGAGGGATAATGACTCTAGCGCCGCTAGCTCGGCATGTTCGCCTCCGCGGCTATGGCGCTCCTCGGAGCCATCGCCTGCCCGTGAGAGATCTTTCGAGGTCTCTGCGAGGCGGCGAGCCCTCTTTTTTTCCGCAGCCTTGGTTGCCGCTCCCTTGTTATGAGTAGTTCTCGACCTAGAGCTCTGCACACCGGCCATGGCAAGGACAGACGAAGAAGAAGGACTTATGAGGAGGAAGGTAGAGTAATTTTTGGTTAGGTTGTTCCCCTTTTTATAACCTAAGTACTAGCACTAGTACTAAAACCTGCATAGTGGGAACATGTTCAGGTTTGGTACGTACTAGTAGGTGTGAGCAGGCTTGCACTTAATTGTAGCACTAGTACTTTGGAATGTGATGGGAACAACGTAAAGATTAATTGATGGTTTTGGTTTCGAGGCCCGGAACGGCCCCTGATGAGTTTAGTGGAACATAAATTTCAAGTACTCCCTCCATCTCAATTTACAAGGCTTGCACGTGTATCTAGGTCATCACTGTAACTTATATAAATTAAATTGTTTAACATAAAAAATATATCATCAAAAAAAAGAATATTAGAAGTTTGTAATGATATATTTTTCGTAATGTATGCCTCTTATTAAGTTGGTCAAATTAATGACCTAGGTACACGTGCAAGACTTGTAAACTGAGATAGAGGGAGTACTACACTGCTCAAATGCGGTCGCACAAGTCAGTGATGTAACTGCTCGTACATGTCAGACCAAGCCGATGCGTGTCCCTTCGGTGAGACGCGGGTCCGACCGACCGTCTGTTGGTGCGACCGACCATAAAGTATTACGCGATGGAGACTTTTGGTTGTGGCTTCGGTTAATTGTCACATCCAAGCATTCTAAAACTAGTGATAAGTCAATTACCATCTTTTTTCGAACGACCAACTATTTTCACAGGAATACAATACATATAGATGGAGTGATTGTCAAGGTTGCAAACCGACATGGCGTTGCAAGTTCACAGCAGCAGCAACCGACTAGGTCACTGCATCGCTGGCAGGGAAGGAGGGCAGCTCACCTCGCCTACGATGCGTGTCCAGCGGCGCCGCTGCAACTAGTCCCGGGATTTGGCTTCTCCTACCGCCCATTTGAACAGTTGCACCGTCTGCTCATGCCATTGCGCAGGCATGCACGTTCTTTCCTCCGCAGTCGACTCCGTGAATATGATCTCTGCCATTAGCCCTAGCTCAAAATCAATGCGATGCTGCTAGATGTTGACATCCCTCAGCATCTCTCCCCTGAGATCGACTTGTGCCTCCGCCTTGTGCTGCGCCAGGCGCAACTCCTTGGAACTTCTCTCCAATGGATGCGACGCTTCCTCAATCCGATTTGCCCTTGCTGCCCACCACCTGAAATGCAGCCCTGGCATGTCCTCCGGCGCCACCGATCTGTTATTCCAGAGCAATGGAACACCTCTAAAACACATGTGGGTTTCGCTCAAAGGCGGCAGTGCTATGGGCCGCAGTGAGAGGGCAGCCCGCAGGATCCTGGGATCTAAGAGATTATCCATGGCGGGATCCGGTGGGCGAGGCGGGGAGGCGAGCCTAGGCGCTGGGAGAGACCTATGAGGCTAAGATAAAGATAGTACTACTCCACTTCGTCCATATTTAAATACAAAGGCCACCAATGGTAGCCCTCGCAAAAATTGATCATGCTGCCTGCGTCATGGTTTATTGGCCCCCTTTTTTTGGCCACTTTTTATGACATGCATAAATATTATGTTACTTAAAAATATGGTCAAAAATTTGCACAAAATACGAAGGAGACCAATGGAAGTAGCAACCCATGATTTAACTACTCGCATGCACGCAGTGGCGTAGTAATGTCTTTCTTCCTCCCTCACGTCCACTCAATTTGCATGCGCTGTATTAATTGACCATCAATGAAGTGAAGGACTTTACACACGTCAAATTATCACATGGGGTGGATCTTCATACAAATATGCGTCCCCCGCGTACCCGCGTGTGCGTGCGAGGGAATGAGTGCGTGTGTGGCGTGCGTGCACATCTTCGCTTCGTGCATGTACCGCCAGTGTGCCTCAGAGAGGACAAGTACATTTTTCTGGAACCAGCAGCACGTCACTGTGATCAATCCACACAAGGAGGTCGCGACAACGCCTCCACATGTGCCACGTGGCTTCATGAACTGTAAGAGAGACACTGTGTAGCGTGCCATTGGAATTCTAATTTACGTGTTTTGCACATACTTGAAGTACTAGTAAGGTACACGTGCATTGCACGCATCAGATTTGGCAACCAAATTATGAATAAATATCACACTATAGCATGTAAGCTTTGAGTCATATATGCCTAATGTAGACGTTCGTTTAATTCTTGTAGTTCATCTCATTCAAAATCAATTAGTTTTTATAAAAAAAACTAGGGCCTCTTTGATTCGTAGGATTTCCAAAATGCGGTAATAGGAAAAACATGGGATTAGAGTGGAATGTCGTCTTGAATCCTACAGGATTGAACGAGTGTTTGATTGTGCATAGAAAAAACGCAGGATTCTCTCAAAGAGATTTGAGTGGATGGGATGTTTCCTAAGAAATCTAGTGCAAATGAATCCTATGGAAAAATTCCTATGGTTTACAATCCTACGAATCAAACAACCAAGATAGGAAAAATTCCTAAGGATTAGAATCCTCCAAAACTCCTTTGAGAATCTTTTGAATCAGAGAAGCCCTTAATCTATTTTATGATTCATGGAATTGTGCGTTGTAAAGCATAAAGTAAAAACAAATAATGGCAATTCAACTAGAAAAAAAGTTTGGGCAGTTATGATACAGAAGATTCTAGATCAAGGAGAAGCACTTGTGTTTTCAGGTTTGTGCATTATGCTTAAGTTCAACCATGGAGTCTGCCAGATTGTACATGTGGCAAAATCCGGTGGGGGGCCAGAAGATGGGGTGAGGGGCCAAGTGGAGGGAGACTATGAAGGAGTGCACAAGTGCGAGATCGATATTTAAAGAGAGGGGGCGAGAACGTGCGCTGTTGCGTGAAGTGGCGGACCCATGAAAAATAAATGAGCTAGGGGGCCAAGCATTGCTAATCCTTTACGAGGAGGGCCAATTCATAAAACTAAACCATTTTACCAGCAATTTTCTAATTATCACATACATATTAGCCTCGATATATAGTGATGTTAGGGGGGGGGGCAGGGCCCTTGCTGCCCCTGTCTTCGCCACTATGCGCACGTCTGAGAGATGAAGCGGAAGGCATGGGTGATGGGAGGGGGCGTTGGATATATAATTAATGTGGGTGTATTAGCTATGTAATCCTATATAGAGAGGTATAGATTGATCGATGTGGATGTGGGAAAGAGGGTGACACCTCACTAGATATATAGATTGATCGATTTGTGTGGAAAATTGTGGAAGACCTAGCTATATATACACACACATAGAGGAACATCGATCGTTGTGCATGCACACGAGAGATAAAGAATGCCCGATATGATGGAGAGGGGGAGGTGTGTGTGTGTGTGCATTCATGGGAGACCGACCTGAAGAAAAAGATTGCATGTGTGCGATGGATAATGCCGACTAGTAGTGTGTGTGCATGCATGCATGAGAGAAATTTAGTGGCACAATTATAAAGAGAAGACGACTGTGTGGGTCTAAAAGACTGGGTGAGGTCATAATCAATTTAAAGTTGAATTCAAATATTTGAATAAAGAGATCATGATGTTTGAAACCCATGCATGCATGAATATAACTGAGATATGTGCGGTGTGCTTTGGAAACGAGCATGTTGTACTGTACACACATTGAACAAGGTCAGACTGATTTGAATTTGAGATACCGATGGCAGACATCGTTTGGCCACATTGCATCCGTACATGGACACACTATTCTAATTGGAGATGATGGGTGGCTTTCGCATCACATATCTATATCTATGCCCCTATATATTATATTTTATACTTTTTATATAGTGTGCGGATAACTTTAACTTTGAAAGATGGTCGTTGGATGAAGCCAATCCGATGGTGCAGAGATGGCAAATTTGAGCACTACTGGCCGTTGGATATCATCTAGATTCCACCAGATTTTGCCACATGTACAATCTAGAAGACTCTATGGTAGAACTTAAGCATAATGCACAAACCTCAAAACACAAGCACTTCTTCTTTGTTCTAGAATCTTTCGTATCATGATTGCCCAAATGTTTTTCTACATGATTTGCCATTATTTGTTTTTTACTTTATGCTTTACAACGCACAATTCCATAAATCTTAAAATAGATTAGCTTTCTTATAAAAACTAGATGATTTTGAATGAAATGAACTATAAGAATTAAACGAACATCTACATCATGCATATATGACTCAAAGCTTACATGCTATAATGTGGTATTTATTCCTAATTTGGTTGCCAAATCTCATGCGTGCAATGCACGTGTACCTTACTAGTATAAATGGTGTTTGTGTGTGTTGTGCGTGTTAAACACATTGTACGTAGTATCATACATGGTTTAGATTCCGAACATCTAGCTAGAGCATACATGTACTATGATTTGAATTCAACATAAAATGGATAAATATAGTTGAATTTGAGATCGTATGTACAGGTAGTTCGTATTTATATAGGAATTTACTTCTCCTATATTCATGTCATGTGTTGTGAAGATAATATTTAGATGGTTGTATAACTAACCCGAGTACAATCCCATTTCAAACAGGGAAAATGTACTTAAATTTAGTCCATATGCTAGACAACACACATTGTTTTTTATTGTTGAGGGAAGTGCAAATTGTTTTGCTACTGTACACATTATGTTTGTTGTCCTGATTTTTTTAGTTTTTTTGTTGTATATGAACGCATTTCTAGTAATATAGTAAAACGAGACATAGCTCTATCTAGTGATGAGGTGCGAATTGTCTTTTTTTGGGTACACGTTAAGCTTGTTCTCCCGAAATTTCAAGCCACGCCTTGTTATGCCGAAATTTCAAGCTAGCATCTTTGTCTATCGTGCTATGAAACTCCCACCTCTTCAACCCGCGCCTTGTTACCCCAAAATATTTAAGATATATCTTTGTCTCATTGTGCTCCGAAAACTCCCTCTATCTCAACCCGCGCCTTGCTATCCCAAAATTACAACGCGCGCGAAAACTCCCACCTCTTGTGAAATCCCGACACGCGAAATGCCCGTGATACCCCTGAACCAAAAGAACCGCATAGCTCAAATCGGGGGGGGGGGTACTTTCGTAACTTACCCCACATTTCGGACAAGCTCGCCCCTAAGCCATGGTTCCCCACTCCCATTCCATCAGCCCACCCATTCGTACACCGAGGCCGCGAAAACCCGCAAAGCCCCACACCCTCCTCCGTCCGCCACCCAGCAGGAGCCTCTTCCCCAATGACGTCGTCCATAGCAACACCTCGACGTCCCTCATCCACCGTAACGGATGAGGATCCGTCGTCGATCTCGTCGTCCCGCCGGTTCAGCCACCCCGTCCTCCACCTCCAAGGAGCTGCCCCGATGTTCCCCTCGTCTTTCGCGCCACCTCCATTCCCACACTGCCGTCTTCACCTGCACCACCGGAAGAGCAGCATCATCACCGTTTCATCGGATGAAGTTGAGGCCTAATCGGCACCACCAAAGAGGTTGTACTGTAATCGCCGCATTTTCTTCTTGATTCGATCTCACGGTGCTGCCAGCGCTCGGTCCCGAGCCGACATGGCGCGGCTCCATCCACGGCGGCGTCGCCGGCCCACTTCCTCCACGGCGGCGCTCCCTCGGCAGCGACGTCCACATCGGTAGGAGCTGCTGCTGCTTTAGCTCTCGCTCACGCAGCTGCTCCGCTCTTGCTCTCGGTCCCCGCCTGGTTTACTCTTGCTCTTGCTCTTGCTCTTGCCCTTGATCTTGCTCTTGCTCGCGCTGCTGCTCTCGCTCTTGCTCTTGCTTGCGATGCTGCTCTTATTTAGCTACACTTCAGTTGACTGAATCGACTGTTGGGTCAGTCGATTTTCAGGGGGTGGGGGGGGCTCACCAGAGTAAAGGAAGAACCAGCCGCAGCAGGGAGGGGGGCTCGCCGGAGAGGTACCCCACTATATATCTGAGGGTTCAGGGTGGGGGTGGTGGTCGCCGACGGTGGTGGGGAGGTGGCGTGGGGATCGCTGGAGAAAAAGCTCGGCACAGGGGGGCTAGAGGGATGGCAAGGGCGGCGGCGGACGGGCGGTGGGAAGTGGTTTCAGGGTGGGCGGGGTGAGGCGGGGGCGGCGGTTTGGCCGGTGGTGGCTGGCGGCTTGGGGGGATTGGAG
Source organism: Triticum aestivum (assembly GCF_018294505.1). Taxonomy (NCBI): domain Eukaryota; kingdom Viridiplantae; phylum Streptophyta; class Magnoliopsida; order Poales; family Poaceae; genus Triticum; species Triticum aestivum. Next base: position 518,673,399 of record NC_057814.1, read on the forward strand.
GGGTGGAGGTTGAAGATGAACTGCTACACGACCAGCTGCCCCGACTCCCGCACACATTGCTGCTACTGCTTTTCTGCTACTAGTGCGTTCAGTTTCGATAGTAAAATTCAGTTTCGACAGCAAAATTCAATTTCGACAGTTAAGTTCAGTTTGGACAGTTAAATTCAGTTTTGACGGTTAAGTTCAGAGATGAGGGGCTGATCTATTTTACATCTAGGACTTTGTGGTTATGTATTTTACGTCATCTATTGGAGATGCTATTAGAATTCCACTCAGGTTAACATTGTCTCTCTTGTCCTACTTCAGCCTCAGCATCGTACAACTCACCGGAGCTGCTCCAAGGACGAAACCCTCCATCACAACGGAGCAGTACCCTGGGCTCCATCTCAAGGTGCCTAAGATCTTCTTCCCCTCCTCCAACAGCCAAGTCAGCCGGATCATCCTCACCGACCAATCCAATCACGCAGAGATTGACATGGCTTCGCCAAAGAGGTTGTACACTTGTTGCATCTCTTTTTTACTCAACATGTTATATATATTGTCCACTGAACACACGTAGTAACGTGAAATACTATTAGTTTCTCCTACGATATGACAAGCAGTGAGGTACCTGGCAACTTAGCTATCCATGATGGACTCCCTTGAACACCGTCATTATTTATCTCTACGTGTTTGAGCTGTGCATTTGTCGCTGGGCCTGGGAGTTGAGCTAGTAGGGCAGTGGCCTGGGTCCAAAGTAGTAGAAGTAGCACAAAACATTTTCTGATTGTAGGCTTTTCCTTGCTCAAGCCTGCCTACTAGAATCGCCAGTGCTTGAAAGGAAAAGTGAAGGAAAAACATAGGAATTGGAAAGTTCTTATGGTACTACTATTCATGCATTTGGTTCAAAGGAATGGAGCAAAGGAAAACTATAGGATTTGTTCCTTGAAAGAAAAACCATAGGAATTTTAATGTCCACTTGTCCTCCTTTTCAAATTCCTATTCATGAAGCACAAGACTAAGAAATAGTAGCATAATAGCATTATAACCGTACATTTTCTAGTGGTTTGACTTAATATCACCATGCTTCTTTGCATCCTGTGATCTTCCAATTCTTGTGAACCAAACACCAGATTGGCAAAAATCCTGTGTTTATAAATTCTCTGTTTTGCACGTGCATTCCTATCCTATTCCTGTCTATTTCCTATCCCTGCATTGTTAGAATCCTCAAATTCAAACAAGCCCTTACACAATTACTTCTGTTACAGATATGTGTCAAAGAAAACCTTGTGTGGTTTGCCCTGCTCCTGTTGCACTATGTTCCACCCCAGCTCAGCCACTCCAACGACGGAAGGGTTCACCACAGCAGGGATCCGCTCTCCAGAATGTCTTTCGCCGCCTCAGATCTTCTTCCCTGCCGCTGGCAGCCACAACAACTGCATTACCATCATCAACTGAGCACATGACCTTGAGGACTACACGGGTCCACAAGAGAGGTCGCACTCTTTCGTGTATGCTTACGTTATGCATCGCTTAATATGATGACATGCTACTTTATTGTCGTGTTCACCTATTAGACTCTGAGTCAGGTCCAAACTAATGCTGAAACTTGAGTTTCTAAATGGTTGTGGGGTACATATTGGGGCAGCAATCAATACAATCTATCTACTATCTGGTTAATCTCGGGTGTCTACTATGAGTTTCATGTTGGGTGCAAACAAACATTAAAGGAGCCATTATCTGTATTTTTAACTAAATCTATTATCGACCTGCTATCATTGGTTTTGGGTCCATCCACGGTTTGCTACCATCACTCTGGATTTGTGCATGCACTCCTTACATAATCTCACTATGTTTTATTCTTATGCATGTCAGTTATTGTACACAATGGAACTGAACATGTCTTGCTGGTTATGGATAGCTCCTCAGAGGAGGATTCAGAGAC